>NW_028280372.1:0-36249 GCF_059751315.1 Micrasema longulum
TATGTGGACACAGTCGGGCCTCCGGAGAAGTATCAAGCCAAGTTATCAGCGATATTCCCGGAGTATAAAATAACGGTATGAGTTAATAACTTTTAATTCTTAATTAAATATTTGCACCCTTGCTACCATGTAATATTTTTTTTATTATTGATCAAATTAAAATAATGAACTCATGTTAAAAACTTAGATTAGCTCGACTGAAAAAAGTCAAATTACGATTTGTGGCCTTTTGAATTTAAGCAACGATATATCAGAACACAAAATTTTTTGGCTATTCTAAACAGCTATTGTGACTTTTTAGAGTAGTTTATTTTTATGAATTTTTTTATGCATTTTTGAGAAACTTCTTTGTACAATTAAATGCTCCAATTTTTACTGCGCGTAAGAAAACAATTTTTTAAATCAAATTTTCCATAGTACTGAACTTCCTTTATGAATGAATCTTTGTTTTTCTTTATAACCTTTACTGAGTTTGAGGTGTAACTGTAATCCATTTTATTTTATTATATCTGCGAGTACAATGTTCAAAGATTGACGATACGCACACGTGCCAAATTATCTTACCAGAAATCTAGAAAGTCGACCGAAGAAAGCAACTTAGCATTTTCTGTTTATCACAATAAGTTATATTGTGCAAGACCAAGATACACAGGATGTTGAATCTTAATAATAGAATTGGGTGACATATCCAGTACATCACTCTCATCAATTGCATCAATTTCATCCCCGCCATGGAGGCGTAAATAATAAAATAACACAACTTATAAAAGGATCACAAGGCGCGGTAACATAGTTCAGTGTTAAGTGTTTACCTAGTCACATCATCTAGTTGAATTTAGTTATCGCTGTCCTGTATTAAATTCACCATATTATAAATACATTTTGAAAATCTACATTGTTTCTTCTGTCATATTAAACTGTGTAGGAACTGTGTAACAGCAACCAACAAAATACAACATATCGCACAATGTACGACTGAATTTAACTTTAACTCATGCAACAAAAAAATTGCAGTTTTGAGTTAGTAATGCAGATAGGTTTAAAAAATGCACATTTACCTGGTAAATGAATATCACAAGTCTAAAAAAAATATTTTTAATAATGATTAGTTGTGTTAATTATTTTTTTTTAACTTTTCAGGTGGCAAAGAAAGCCGATTCAACATATCCAATTGTTTCTGCCGCAAGTATTGCTGCTAAAGTCTCGAGAGATCATGCATTAAAAGTGTGGAAATTTCAAGAAGGTTTGGATGTAATGCAAGATGGCTTCGGCAGTGGTTATCCTGGGGGTAAATATTGATTTATTTTTAAGTAATTCAAAATAACGGGAAATTAAAAAAAAAAAAAAATATGGTTACAAAATAAAAAGTAACCACAAAATGAAACGAATGTCAGTAAAAAAAGAAAATAACATTTGTGAAAAAAAAATTGGTAAATGTGTTTTAGGAATGATAAAAATGATTTAACACATTCACAGTTATGCCAGCCATAGCCATCAAAATCGTGTCTCTCGTTTAGTGAAAAGACGGCCATAGCCACGTGTAACTGAAATAATATGGCAGGAAGAGATATTATGCATCCAGAAAAAATAGTTGGGAACAAGTGTCCCAGAATGTTAGTCAAATGAGATTTACTTCAAACCATCAACTATGGTCCGATCAGAGGCGAAATATTTTTTAAAAATACAAAAGTTATGTGTCCATATAGGTCAATCCTATGAGAAAAAATTGTCCTTGTGTTAATCAAAAATCTATTATTCCACTAATGATAAAAAATGTTTGTAATGATAATTTTAAAGTTATTTATCAAAAGAAACTATGTCAAATAATAATATATTAAATTATACCTATTACTTTTAAAGTTAAATTACATTTTATTTGAATTACAGAATTCATATAAAAAATATTGATTACAAAATCTATCTATTCTAGGTATAAGTGAGTGCATTCCAAATTTGGTTTGTGAATAATTATTTGTTATTGTTACAAAAAAAAAAAATTGATTAAATATAAACATATTCTTAGGTGTGCTCTAATAATAACATTGTATTTATATTTACAATTGTTCAACTTTGCTTATTCTGTTTTTTTTCTGAAATTTGAGGCCTTATTGTAAAAAAACTGGTTATTCATTTATGATGTCCATCGCTGGCCACCACCTTTTTGCCATCTTTCATTTAAAAAACTGGCCATACTTTGAAGCGATCCTCGAATCGATGCATTTTTTTTACTTCTTTATTAGACCGGAAGTGCTGGTCAGCCAGGCCATGTGGTATTGATCGAAACAAGTAATAGACAAAGTGAGCAACGTCTGAAAAAAATATCAGGTAGGGTAGGACTTCCCATTTTAACGTTTCCAAGAATGTCTTGACCACTTTCACAACATAGGATCGAGCATTGTCGTGCTGCAAAAACACTATATTGTGTCTCCCGTTGTATTGCAACCGTTCATCTTTCAATTCTAGGCTCAAATAAATTGATTGCATACGATAACAATCACTTGTGATTTTTTCACACAGTTTTAACAGCTCATAATACACTACGCCGAGCTGGTCCCACCAAATATAGGGCATGACCTTAGGAGCATAAATATTAAGTTTGGCCGTCGATGTGGAAGCGTGGCTGGAAAATCTCTATTATGGACACATTTTTCGTCCCCAGTCACAATAAGATGCAGAAATCCTTTCCGTCTTTGTCTTTCAAACAACTTTTCTCAAGAAAACAAACACCGTTCATCATCTCTCGGTTTTAACGTGTACGCACCCAAATTCCTTGCTTCTGAATCATTCCCATGGTTTTCAGGCATTTTAAAATTTGATGTTGAGTCACTTCCAATGATCGTGTCAATTCTTTTCGACTTTGACACGAGTCTTTATCAATTAATACCTCCAATTCTGTATCTCAATTTCTAAAATCTTCTCTCTTCCACCGCTATGGCTGTCTTCGACATGAAAATCACCATTCTTAAAGCATTGAAACTACTCACAATGCGTTCTTTCACTAAAAGCGGCCTTACAATAAGTATTTCAGAGCATTGGATAAGCCTTAGCTGCAGATTTCTTCATATTGATGCAGAAAATTAAAACCTCCCGCAAATTACGAGAATTTGGCTCGTAAACTGACATTTTAATTTATTCAGATAAAAAATAAAAGTATCAATATTACTACTAAATTCAATTTTTTAATTCAAATACATATTTACATTTTCAATGGAGAATTCTAATTGACAGATGTCCAAGTTTATTCTTATTGTAATATATATTTTTTATTTGTTATGTTTAAATCTATTTATTACGACCACTACTTACTGCTAAAGCCATATACAGGAAAACGGCGGAAGAAAAGTTTTACCCCTAATATTATATTCAGTAACTGTTTTAAACATGTATACCTTAGGTTTGAATTTAGTCTTTTTTTTCCTTCATAAATGTTTTTTCTCAAGATTTTTTTACTGCATTATAAAAAATTAAATTTTGTGACTTCGCTTTTTTCTAAATGGGAGTCTAATTTTTCCTTTTTTATATAATACCAGAGTATTATGATCATATTCTAGTTGGCTTTGATAATTTTTTTCCAATTCTGTGTTTTTTTAACTATTTTTAATGAATTTAACACTGACTTTATCGACATTTAACATCTATCTGTTTTTTTTATGAGTCTTAAGGCTTTTTAATATTTTAAATTCTTTCTCCATTTAAAAACCTTTTTACTATCAATGTTTTGAGTATGTCCAAAGGTTTGTATACCAATACTGGAATTTTAAGTCTCTTAGTATTTCATCAAGCAAATGCCAAGATTACCACATTATTTAATAATTCCATGATCTTAGTTGAGATATTGGTTTATTTATTATCTATTTACTGAATTTTTTGATGAAAAGAAATTAATATCTTGCTATTTTAGGTTTTAAAATATCACAGCATCAAACTATTGTTTTTTTAAATATTTTTTTTTGTACTATTTAAATGAGTTTTAAATATAATTTTATTTCAGACCCTGTAACTAAGAAATTCCTTAGAGACCACATTGATCCAGTTTTCGGCTATCCTCAGCTCGTCAGGTTCAGTTGGTCAACAGCTGAAACTGCTCTGCAAGGCAAAGCCTATAATGTTGATTGGGAAGAAGATGAAGATGATGCTAAGAAAAAAAAAGGAACTTCTGGAAATAAGAGAATTAGTTCCTTCTTTTCTGCCAACGGAGATAGTGCAGCGGAAGCAAAGAAAAAGAAGACATTACATCCATTTTTTGTACAAAGGAGCCTTAAAATTTGTTCGTCATTTTAATGACCATTTACTGTTAGATTTTAAAAGTGACTTAATAAAATATATTTATTTTTATTGAGATTTTTTTATTGACCGGCACTTTCAGCAATATTGTATGTCCAACTCAATTTGTTTGGTTTCATTAGACATAGAACAATTTCATTTTCATTCCATTTCCGCACTTAATGGTGCATAGGTCACTGCACAGTACACAAATTGAGCACGGAAGTTTTTCACTGAAACATTTCATTATTTCTAAACTAACACCTGGAAAATGATAAAAATACTTATGATATTTTTTTATTGCTTTTATTTACTGTGTAAAATATTTTATATGCTAAAGTACTTTTAGAGTTCTTACTAAGGAAACACGTTCTGAGGAGGGTTGTGCAGTGATCAAATTTTTTTTTACATGTTTCATATGCCATTCATTTAAAAAATTATATCTTCTATCTTAATTTTCCTCAGCCAGATATTGATTTCTCTTTTGAAATACTGTTTTACTATTCATCATCATCATCATTCCCTTCCCGCACCTAATGGTGCCTATGCACTGCATTGGTACACCAATTGCGGCGTTACTGGAACATTTTTGTTACGTGAAGGTAAGATGATCAGTCTTACGCTTCAGGTGCAAGTCCGGGGACTGAAATATCTAGTGTAAAAACACATTTTTAAATAAATATTTGATGTCAATGTCGGGAATCGAGCCCGAGACCTCTTGCATGGTAGGCAAACGCGATGACCACTACACCACGAGGCCGAAAAAATGCTGTTAGTTAACTTAATTTTAACTTATTAAATAATTTGACAGAAAAATAATCTGTGCACCACTGGGTGCATATAGGAAATTTATGAAGATGACAAAATAAATAGGTTCCTATAGAAAAATTAGGCACGGAAGAAATTAAAAATTATAACTAAGATTCTGGTGGATTTCATTATTATCAGTGGAACGATGGCTGAACATGATGTCACTTTTTTTAGACATTTTGAGTTATTATATATTAGGTTGGAAAAAAAGCAATTTCGTTGGCTTTCGAACACGATCTCTTTCGCTTGACATTGTCGTAAGTGACCCACTTTCCATCATCAGTCACCATCCGCTTCAGAAATTGGTCGATTTTGTTGCGATTCAGCAGCGATTCGCAGATAGAAAATTCGGTCTATGAGGTTTTTTTGCGTCAGCTCGTGTGCCACCCAAACATCGAACTTTTTTAAACCAGGCTTCTGCAAATGGTTCCAACTGGTTTTATGATCGATATTCATTCCTGGACAATGCTACGACTGCTAACATGACAGTCTATCTCTACATTTTCCATGATTTCGTTTTCGACCACGGGTCTACCAGAGCGTGGTGCATCATTCACCTCCACTACACCAAAACGAAATCGCTTGAACCGCTGTTGTGCAGCACAAACAAAAGAAAGCCCTATATAAATGCATTTTTTGTTCGCTTTCGACGCGTTTTTCCCTTTCAGGTAGTAAAAATGTAAAATATGGCGAAAGTATTCCTATGACACCTCCATACTCGACGCACGATAGTTCACGACTGTACCGACCAAGCGCAATATTGTCAAAGAAGCGTTTGTAGTATACACTCACACCTTTACAGCACCGTATCGTATGATCCAATGTGACCAATAATAAACGAGATATACTTATTTGAAAAAAGGGCGCGAAATACGAAATTACTGTTTCCCCAACCAATATATCAGCGGATTCGTCTTGCTGAAATCTACAATCTGGAAAAATATGGTATGTCTTCGTTTAATAGGGTTAGAGAATATTTTCCGTGTCCTTAGAGTAATACCTACTTACGGTATGCAAATATTGATGATAATTTTTGAAAAATGCAAAAGGTACGAACTCGGAGAATTTTATTCTGCTACGCAGAAAACGGAAATACTGGACTTTGATTTTTTCGATTTTAGCTAGGCATAGTCAGTCCGATGTGGCAGAAAATCAATGTTTAAACACCTGCCTATCCATCATTTTGCTCTTTCCACGCATATACTATTTCGTTTATAAGCTAGGTAGGTTGACCTACGTCATTAATAATGCATTTCACTATGCTCTAACTTTCAGGTGCATTATCATTTGTACACGTATAACTTATTCAAATGCGTTTGAAACAAGCTCCTATTTGTCCAGCTGCATTTTCCTAACTAATCTACGCATTCATAATGTCTTAATCTATTGACTATGAACTATTAACACATCCTGATATGCGTTTTGCATCAATGAATCATTATTTATGTGATCGGGTAACTGTGTCCCGACAATAGAATGTATGTCACTGGTGCCGACCTTTACTGAGGACGAAATTTAGATCAAAAGGTTCCGTAAACGACGAAAGAAAGCGTTTCTTCGTCGTGAGCGGAACCTGGTTATTCTGAAGTTTGTTGGTCACAAGAATTAGTATTCTTTACGCATCATTCAAGAGACACTTCTGTTCTGTAAAATAATTCTGATCAGTGGTGGAGGCGATGGGCAAATGAACTTCAGAAAAACTGTAATAGGGAAATAACACATACTACGAATACCGATAAAAATATATGGAATGGATTAAGAATAATTTATTGTATTTTTAAAATCAATATGAATATTGTGGAGAAATCTTTTCATACATAAATGTAAAAAAGAAATTTACTAGATAAATGCGACGTGTTTGGCCTTGATTGTTGTGACGTCAAGATTCGTAATATTGTTCTGAAAAAATTGAAATAGCCAGGAACACATCAACGTGAATCGTGACGTATGTACGTATCACGTGGCTAATGGAATGACTTTCTGTGGGAATTCAAGTTACAAATATTTTAGGAAGTATTTTTTTAACACTACTGATAATTAGTAAAAAAAAATTTTTTTCCTGGACAGTATTTCAGAGACCTTTATTACTTAAAGCTTTAAAGTAAAGGTGATATTTCCCTATTGTCGAACGAATACATTTCTAAAGGTTTAAGTGGCCACTTTACACACTGTGTAACATTTAGCATTCTGCACCAGCCAATGATAGGTCACAAGCCTTGTTAATGCCTAGACTTCCATATTCGCTTCTCAAAAATATTTTCCCACTCTGTTGCAACAAATTTAAATCTAAATAACTCCTTAGGGAGAAGATCTAGCCAGTTTACAAACATTTGGACATTCTCAAAACATTGTTGATAAAACTAACTGGTATAAGTATTAAATATGAAAAACGGTTTTCAGGCGTTGCCTAGTAGATGAAATGGTTTATGAAGACTGAGCGACCACACGATAAAGGTTTCAGCTCTTTTACTTCACAAAAGTAAACAGATGGAAGAGTTGAGGAAGTGTTGATATTTGAACATAGGCAGAATGGTCGATTTCGCACAGTGTGTAAAGTGGCAGCTATTGATAGGTCATAGGCCCTGTAAATGCCTAGACTTCCATATTCCCTTCTGAAAATGTTTTTCCTTTATGTTGCAACAAATTTTGACCTTCCAAGATTTTCACGGCCGTTCATATGCTTAATGAGTTTTTCTGGGTTATTATGGTCTTTGCATTATTTTAGTTTTTCGGTTATTATGGTTTTTGGATTATTTTAGTTACTCTGGGTTATTATGGTTTTCTGGGTTTTTGTATTTATTAAGAATTACCAAAAAGCGACGATAAAAAAAAAAAGAAAAAAAAACATTAGTTATTTTTAACTAATTATTACTATTCGAAACAATAACGAGAATAATGAGTTCTACGGGAAATTGAATTTAAACATGTTTTTTTTTCGCGCGGTAAACGGGTTTTTACTACGAAGTTTCTCGGAAATAAAAATTAACTACTTTGAACGACGTCACTAGCTCTCAGAATTCAACCAAAAATAGAGCGTTGTAAAAGATTACCTGTGTCCAGGAAGCCAACTGCTAATCGGCAGAACTGACAGACAATAACTTAATGCGTCACAGGCGGAGTAATTTAAAAATTCCAAAACTTTATAAAATCATAGCGCTGATATTACGATACATAAAAATAAATGTTTTTTGGCTTAGTTTGATAGTCTATTGAAAACAAGTTTTTTTTTTAATCATTGGATTTCATCATTGATGACAGCTAAAATTTAACGTCCGTGTAGATTATTAAGGAGTTGTAGGTTGCAAAAATCTTGCACGCCCGTGACTTTCGGGACACTTCATGATTGAACTCGATTAACGATTCACTCCTGCAGATCGTGTTTATATGTACAAATGATTTACCAATACTCTTCAGTTGTCCTTCAATCGAAGCTGGTGGTGCAGTGTTATGAGGCGAAGAAGTTGATGGATGGAAGTCTTCTGATTGATCTTATCAAAGTGTGAAGTGCAGTGCTTTTTCAGTGGTAATTTGATTCATAGTAATATTATGGTTTTGTGTTAATTTCTCTTAAAACCCTGTATTAATAAATTATAAACGAATGATACCGGTGAAAAACTGACACGTTTTTTACCATTTTAAAATGAGTAAATACTTTACTCAACAATGTTTTGAATATGACCAAATGCTTGCAGACTGGCTGAATTTCCTCCTTAGGGAGTTATTCATATTTAAAATGGTTGCAACAGAGAGGATACCATTTTCAATCAGGGAATATGGAAGTGTAGGCATTTACAGGGCTTTTGACCGGTCATTGGGTGGTTTCAGCTCTTTTACTTCTATAAAATTCAACATATGGAAGAGTTAAGGAAATGTGGAGGTTTAAACATAGGCAGAATGGTGAATGTTACAGTGTCTAATGTGGCCACTTTAACTAGCCAATGACAGGTCATAAGTCCTGTAAATGCATAGAATTCCATATTTTCTTCTCAAAAATGGTATCCCTCTCTTTTGCCACAAATTTAATCATGGATACTTTATAATTTATAAATTAATTAATAATTATTTTGAAAATAAGACGAACATATGGCGCTGGTGAATAGTATATTTCTTTTAATAAAACATTGTTTTAATTAACAAAAAATGGAAATCACTTCGAATGAAAATGTTAAACCAAATATAGAAACCAGAAGTAAGGTGCAAAGTTTAATTCCCAACCAAAATAATTATTTTCAGTATGAAATATTTAGTACCGCAAATTAAAAAACAAAATAAAATAGTTCTGTCTTTTTGAATATGTCGAACATTTTTACTAATGATTAATCTGTTTTTATTATCGTAATTTATCTGTGCTGTATTCCATTTTGAATACTTGGCAAGGTTTACTGATGAATATATAGATATATATGCATACAATTGATCAAATAGAGCATCTATTTCCTTATTTATAAAAATCTATTTCAGGGCAAGAAAAATCTTCAAATATGGACGCTGTGAAATTATTTCTTCTAACGTTGCTCCTAGGAGCACAAGTAATGCACTACACAGCAGAAGTTACTGAGAGCACGTCTTCAAATGATTCCGCAAGATTAGCCCAAGATTCGTACTTGTCGGCTTATGCTAATACTAGAAGTGGCGAAACGAAATCGGTTGTGTATGCTACAATTCCAAACCAGGAAGTCAAAAAAGTAACACAAACTAACAAAGTAATAAAGCCAGTTGTTTCTAATAATAAGCCAATCATTAGCAATAAACCAGTAGTCAAATTTCCTCCAGTAAGAAGAGAGGATAGTTATGCTACAGGGCCTAACGCAGAACCAACAAGTTTTAGTTCCTTTTCGTCAGGAGGAGCAAGTAATTACAACGGATATCAGAACAGCTACGATAATTCCTATACAGATAGTTACCTTCCTCAGAATAAATACCAGCAGTATGGGGCCCCGAATAACGTCAAGTCAACCTACGGCCCTCCGGAACATTACGCCCCCTCAACTTATGGCTATGGCCCAACCGCCCCAACGTACGGACCCCCCTTAAAACCAGTTTACGGAGTTCCATACGGCATCCCATCTTTCTTTGACAGAATCAAACTGAAGCTTGATCTTCTAACGATAGCGAAAATCATCCTAAAATTGATTATTTTCAAGAAAATTGTTAAGTTTATTGCAGTTATTTGTTTGCTTCTTTTTATTCCAAAATTGATTCATATTAAAAAGGGAAAAGATGACGAAGATGATGATGATGAAGACAGGAAACTGAAGTTTAATGCGGAAGGTAAAAAAAATGTATATTTTTCATTACTGAAAACTATTTTCTAAACTTATTTATGGAATTCATGTTATGGATGAATGATTGTGGGTAGGGTATCGTGATCATATTATATGACCCTATTAATAATAGAATGATGTTATTTATTTTCGTTTTCAGGGAGAACCGATCAAGCTTTAAATGTGATGTACGCTTTTGTTCAAAACGCCATTGAGACGTATAACCAACAGCAAAAGGGTTGTGAAGATATTGGCTGCAGAATGAAGAACGTTTTAGATAAAGTCGATGAGGAGTACGCTTTTTCCAGGTAAAATTAATAAGCCTCTAATGCCAGAAATGTGACTTATTTATTTAACAAGTTATAGCAAGCATGTCAGAACTTTAAATTATATTTCAAAGCTTAATTTATGTTTCGGAGCATACAAGTTTTTCTCGTAAAAAACGTAAACATTTTATTAGTACCCATATCGTCATTATACCCCTGTTTGCACCCGATGGTGCATAGGGCTCTGTATTAGTACACTTCATGCAACATATATCGATCGCCTGTTAGATGAAGGTAAGGTGATCATTCTACGCTTCAGGTATCATCAGTCCAAAAACAATTAAATATCGCAATTCAAAAAACCTTTCAAATCAATATTTCACATCTACCGTGCCAGGATTCGAACCCAGGACTTCAAGAATGTTAGGTGAACGCGTCAACCACTACTTAACGAGGCGGAATTATCTATACTCGATTTCCTATATCACACGCATAGCTGGATTTTTTATTCGCCTGGACATTATCTGTTAGCTGTATAAAATTATTTTTGCAAGGATTTTTCTGTTGAACAGGAAAAAAACATTTTATTCAGCGGTCATTACTCTATTTGTGGCCAGTAACAATGATTTTTTTTGTAGCTAAAATACATAATTGATTCCAAGCAAACATAATTCGGTCGAAACGCTATAGATGAGATCAGTATATACCTATGAATCAAGCGGTAATTCTAGATCAATCCACGTTTTTTGTTAGCCGTAATATCATAAACGAACACCAAATATTATTTCGGCGAATAAAAAAAAACGAGTCCGAAATGATATACAAATATTATGCTAAAATTGATTAATCTTGCCAAAATCATTTATTGACTTAAATCCAAGATAACTATTATTATTATTAACTTAAGTTACTTAAAAATAAAGCAAAAGATATATGCGCAGTAAACTATGAAAAAGTATAATTAATCAATTCAATATTTCAAATATAATATACGTAATAACGCTGGGATGCTTTCCGAAAGGTTTTTTAGAAATTGTTTATCGGGGGGGAAAATGAGCGTCAAAATTAAAATAGCTTAAGCCAGATAATATTTATTCCGAGTACCCCAGGGATCGATCCTTGGCCCAAAATTATTAATGTAACAATTATTGATGATTTGTTTCAAGAAGTAAAAAATATGTTTACTTACAGTACGGTACTCATGATTTCTGGTAAAAATCTATTGGAAATTAAATAAAAATGCAACATAATTTTAATAGACTTTTAAATGAGGCACATGATTATAAATGTTTGTATATTACATTTACTCATAATGTCAATTGTTTAAACAAAAATACTGTGTTTCTCTGTAATTACGATATTATTAAATTTAATACTGAATATCCTATAAATATTTAGGAATATAATATTTATAAATACGTATGAAATTTATACGACAATATTTGAGTATGTCAAAATGCTAATTAACTACTCGGTAAAAGAAGTAGTATAAAATTGGAAAATTGTTTTCATTCGTTGCCTAGTAGGTGATTTGGTTCAGCCGGATGAATCTCACCCTCAGCTCTTTTACTTCACAAAAGTCAACAGATGGAAGAGTTGAGGAAATGTGGCTGTTCAAACATGGGCAGAATGGTGAATGTTATACAGTGTGTAAAGTGGCCACTTAAACCAGCCAATGAGAGGTCATTAGCCCTGTAAATGCCTAGACTTCCATATTCCCTTCTCAAAAATGTTTTCCCTCTCTGTTGAAATAAATTTAAATATCAAATTTATATTTTATCTTGCCTAAAAGCACATATTGTCGGCCTCGTGGTGTAATGGTCAGCGCGTTAGCCTGCCATGCAAGAGGTCTCGGGTTCGATTCCCGACATGGTTGATGTGAAATATTTATTTAAATGGGTGTTTACACACTAGAATATTTCATTGTCCCTGGACTGGTACCTAAAGCGTAAGACTGATCATCCTACCTCCATGTACCAAAATGATCCAGATACGCTCCGATTGGTGTACCAATGCAGTGCCCTATGCACCATTAGGTGCGGAAAGAGAACGATGTTGAAAAGCACATAAATAATAATTTATTTGTATTTGGTGATTTTATGCAGATTATTGAATAAAATTACTCAACTTTTACGTACATAAAAATTATACGGGATCTACAGTATTCTATTGTTAAAAACATAGTTCCCAATGATACATACAATATAAGTTATAAAAGTATACTGTAATATTTAATTAGTCAATAAGAAATTTAGGGCATTTAAGGCAAACTTAGTCATCTCTTTTGAAGGAAGTACTGAAATGTTTGCGAAAAACTTTGAAAAAAGAATTGTGAGATTTCTAATTATGCTTCACTAACTCAATGGATAAAGTTAAGTTTGCGAAATCATGTAGTATAATTAAAATCTGTTTTTGTAAGATTTAGAGACGGTTTAAAATTAAACTACTATTTAGGTAGGTAGGTTTTTATTTATAGTTTATTTTGGCATCAATAAGTAATTTTCTATTTTTAGTGGAGATTTATAAGTTTGCTTCTGATTCTGTGTTCAATTTTTTGCCATCCTATCTTAGAAATAGGAGGTGCTACCGAGAGAAACAAAACATAGTGGCCATCTGATCACGAGTTTATGTATTATACAATACATGGCTGTTATGTACAAATTTCTTATTTTAATTCTGTTATTTCCATTTTATTTTTTATATTATTTAATGTTCATGTGTCTTTTTTATTATTTTTTCTGGCTCCCCATAGTTAAATGATATAGTGTAAATTATTTTGTTAAATTAATGTTCAAACTTTTTATTTATTTAATTTTCGTATCGTGTTATTTCGAAACGCAGTAAGATGATGTTTCGGTACGAATTATTTTTTTAAAAGAATCTCCATCGACAAGCCATGTTAATTAGCTTGGTAAATATTGTAACTATAATAATATTTATTTTCTTATGTATTTTAGTATTATAATTTCTTAATAGTATGTGTTTGTTTTAAATAATAAAAAAAATGTTTTACAATTTTTATTTCTCATATTGTGGTGTACTCGTTCTTTACCGATAATCCAAAATCGTACTCCATACATTTTTAATGTTATTTTTCTTTTTTCTAGTATGGTGCATATGTTCAACGGAAATGAAAATGAAAACTGATGCCTGTATTTAAAAATACGGCTTGCCAAAGATACATTCCATAAAAGATACTGATTTAAAAAAAAAAACAAAATTACCATCAATAGACCATCGATAAAAATACGCCAAATCGTTAAAAATAATATTTTTTGTAATATTATTTATTAAAAAATTTATTATGAATACAATAGTGTTATTTTTGTAGTTCTGCTTGTCTTCAACGCTGAAATCACCACTCTTAAAATGCCGAAACTATTTTCTAAATAATTTATCAGTTGGAGCATTGTCACCATAAACTTCTACAAGCATTCGATACGCGCATTTCTTTCAATTAAAGCAAAAAACTAAAGCCCCCGCGAATGCTGTTTAGTTAACATAAAATTCGACATATTCAACACAGTAAAAAACAGGGTTTTTGTATGAAATTCAAAGCGATATGAACGTAAAATTATTGACAGATATCTAACCTCTCTGAACTGAAACCACCGAAATCAGCTCTTACTATGAAACATCCAAAATAGCCTGAGTCATCTTTTGAAAACGGACCGAACTAATTTGTACACCTCGATATTTTAAAATCAATCATGTCGGGAATTGAACTCGAGGCCTTTTGCACGGTAGGCAAACGCGTTGACTATTTGACCATGAAGCGGACAAACGACTATACCTACTCAATACCAGCTAAGACCAAGAAAAACATTTTTTTTAGCACAGCGATTTAGCGACACATCATTAGTCTAATTATGAACTCCGCACGCGCCTCGTGCATAAAATAATAAAATTACTAATTAGCAAAAAAGGTCAACACCTTAACGTTTGTCGACTTCATATCCCTTATCTTACCGGCGCAGCGTCAAATTCCAGTAGTAAGCAGTAATCTGCGACGTATTTATTTATTAATATGTACGTCCAGTGGGCATTTTTAAGGACAAATGTATGCATAGAAAAATATTATAAAGGAAAGTAGAAAGACACAATGGTATATAGTGGACATGATGGGAGTGGAAGAGAAGTGTTTATATTTAAATTTGATTCGGTGATCGTATGAAAAAAGACAACTTTCAAAACAAAGCTCAAACTGGCAGAAATCATACCAAAAATGGCCATTTTAAAATACGTGTCAGTAGTTTTTGGTGGACTACAGGTCCTCCGCATCAACGATAATTATAATATAGATGCATTGTTGATTCAATAATATGTTAATTGTTTACGAAACGAACCTACATCCATGTTACAAAATTAATACAATCGTGGTTTGTATATTAACCACCGCATTGTTTAAAAGTAGGTTTCACGTTTACATACCGTTATTGAATTGTATTGTCATGGTTTAAGGAATCATTACAATAATGATCAATTTACTGGCCAAATAAAGGATATTGAGGTACCTACTTAAATGTTTTTATTAATTCAAAATTATTTAACTGTTTACATATTATTTACGAAGTTATTATGGCTATTTGGGAGTGCCCATATTCTTCTTATCTTATATACAAAATAATATATGCATTACGTTAACATAAATGGAAAATAAAACAAACACATAATCATAATAATAAGTAAGATAAGATCTAGTATGTATAAATTAATTTAATTAATGAGGGAATGAAATAACAGTTATAATATACTAAACAATAAACAAAATATATATATTTGTTTACGGGCAAATAAAAAAGGAATGCAATTAAGGTTGCAATAAATTAATGAATTTAATTTTAATACAGAAATAGTTTATTCAAATCATAGTTAGGTATTAAGATCAAAATAGGTTATATTTACTAATTACTGACTGATAACTGCAAATAAGCAGTAGAAATTAATTTACTGATTTAAGATATAAAATATTATTAATAATGAAGAAATAAAAATTAGAAAATCACGCAATCAGACATATTTTTAAAACAAGTTCAAAAATAGAATTATGGGGAAAAACTAATTCCTTGGTAAATATTTTTTATGAATAAATATTTGAAAAGTTTAAGTTTAAATTATAGTTGTATACTTTGTTTTATTTCTTAAGTGAGACTTTAATTTTTTTAATACTCGCATTCTATAAAGCACAAAAAAATATTACGAATTAATATTATTTTGAAAATGACATCAATGATGAAAACTTAATATTTTTGACCTAAATAGTCTTCAAAAAAGTCGATTTTCGTAATTTATGAATCAAAGATTAAAAAGTAACTAGTATCGTTTTCAAAATATGTCGAAAAAGTTTCAGGTGTTTTTGACCGAATACGACATATTTTATCAACTGTCCACCCAGTACCATGAATGTGTAATAGAAATTAAGGCAAATTAAAGTCAATTTATTTTGACGGTCTCTTCAAGGAAAATTGTTTGCATCAGTAAAAAGTCGGGAACAAACTATAAGTACACTTTTTTGTATTATTTTGACGAAAGATATTACCCGTTTTAAGTTTCTAAGTGAAAATTCTTGGTTCATTAAAATTTACTATAGAAATGAAAGACATCATCATCATTCCATGTCCGCTCCCTAGTTGGAGCATATGTTGTCCACAAAGAGCCTTCATGCATCTCTATAGGCTGCCAGCTCCTGTGCGTCCTTCCAAGTCAGGCTCGCGTCCCGTAGTTCAAACATAATCTGCCGACAAACAATCAGCAGCGAACGTCCAGGATGTCGAGAATCTGATGCCTTGTAGAGTAGGCAAGCGATGTTAAGGCTCTTAGGAGACATCCGCAGTATATGGCCCAGCCAACCGGTCGCCTTCGCTTGGTGACAGTTGTCACCGGAGTTTTCTGCGTCCATTTTTTTATTACTTCATTTCTTACAAAGTCAAACCAACACACACCATGAGTCTTCTGAGACACCTATTCTCAAATCTCTCGAATTTTTCTGTTTTGCACACATACATTGAAAGATATGTCTCCAAGATATCGCGAAAGCGAAGAAACCGTTCGCTGGTTATTCCAAATTTGTGGATTTAAGTATCATTCGTCTCTTACTTCTATAATAAATGAGTAAATTATTTTAATTTTATTTAAAAATAAAGGTAGGGAGACTACCTGCGTACATTTATGTATTTATAACCACATTTTACCAATTTCTCATAATTTTGTACCTACATCATAATTGAGTCTTTGTGGGGCACTCCTGTACTCCAACATGATTGGTTTGTATCAATTCTACATTTCTAGGAATAACTTTATCGTAATTAGAAGCATACGGTAAGATCCATCAATTGCCCGAGTGTTCTCTGAAATATGATGAATGTACCATCTTCTTCTGATTGTGAATCATCTTGCTACCGAGAACTGAAAAGTGTTAAGACTTTTAATGTAATTTTAATCTACTTTCGATCTTCCCACGGTCTTCTCTCGTAACTACATTTCTACGAGTTTAACTAATTAGTAATTAGTAGGACCAGACTGGTCGTTACCAGTTTAGTATAAAGACCTAAAGAAATCTAAAAAGTATAGTTGTTAAGACGCTTGACTCACGCACGAAAGTTTTCGGGTTCGATTCACATTCTGAAAACAAAAATTAAATGTGATATCTCTCTAGCCTTGGTGTATAAATAAATAAAATAAAATAAAAAAGGAACCAAAATAAATAAATGTTAAGATTACCTATACCAAGCACTTACCGAGTTTTCAATGTCTATCGGCTTTAAGATGTTACCGTCTCTTCGTCCTGACTCTCCCTACATTAATTAAGACAGGCGCCGTGGCGCAGTTGGTTAGACGGCCAACTTTGAAACTGGTGTCGCGGGTTCGACTCCTACCAGTTGCAAGAAAAATATCCAAGAAAGATTTTTTTCTCAATTGGTCTGGGTGTTGTGGTGTATTTTTCATTACCTCCTTGCATATCCCCTCTATCCCACCTGCTGACAAGCCTCAAAATAGAGGCTTAGCGGGTTATTCCTTAATAAAAAAACCCTTAAGTGTCTTTGGTAATACGTTTTACCACTTACTATAAGGATCATCGTTCATACTAAAAGTGATAAAAAATAATATTTATTGCCAATTCTTTATTTTACGGACGCTCTATCGTATATGGGCTAGCTACTTTCTGTATTTTGCGGCAGTCGGTTCATAAAAAGTCATTTAAGTCAGTTGTGGTCCTGTGGCTAGTGTCTCGGACTCACGGATCAAAGGTTCGCGGTTCGAATCCCACTTTACCCCAACTCGATTCCCATTTCCTAATAGTGAGTTATTTACAACTCGTTGAAAATGGCCCTCAAAATTAAATATTTGGGTAAATCATAAGAACGCAAATATTTCTTTAAAAAAAAAAAAACTTTAAGATGAAAATGTTCATAAATGAAAATTCAAAAGTGGTAATTTAATTACGTTATACCTCAGAGTCTCTTGTTTGTATCTATTCAGACAGGTTGTGCTTCAGACTGTGTTTTTGCGAGTTTTATTTGTTAATTGCAGACAAAAAATGATACATAAATAAAAAACTTATTATAATAATTTTATAATACTTTTTTTATTGATAAAATGTCTCCTCAGCGTCTAGTTTATATGTTAAACTAAACCCACTTTTTAATTAATAAAATGGGCCATTACTCTATAAATAATCCCGTATTGCGTTTCCGTAAAGACATCACATTTTAACTTAACAAATTACAACAGGGAATGATAATACCTTCAAGAAGGGAACATGGAAGTCTAGGCATTTACAGGGCTTATGACATGAATGAAAATTGTTTTCAGGCGTTGCCTAGTATGTGAAATAATTCAGTCAAATGAATATCTTCACAACAGTAAAGGTTTCAGCTCTTTAACTTCACTAAAATCAACTAATTGAAGAATTGAAGAAATATGGATGTTTAAACATAGGCAAAATGGTGAATGTTACACAGTTTGTAAAGTGGCCACTTAAACCAGTCATTGACACGTCATAAGTCCTGTAAATGCCTAGACTTCCATATGAAGTGAACTTCTTTAAGGTATTCTCATTTCCTGCTGTAATTTGTTAATCTTAACGACTCCCGAGGGAGTGAAATCCAGTCTTTTGTCTACAAACATTTGGACAAACTCAAATGTTGTAACATCTCATTTTGTACAAATTTCGGAACATATTTTGGGAAACCCGGTTCATACTGTTTATTTACCTGCATGTAACAAATGATTGTATTGAGTTGCAGTTTATTTACAAATATAGATTTAAATGAAACATTTGCTGCAAATAGGAAAATAACTACGAAGACGTAAAACTTTTACATATACACTGTTACAGCTACATATGCCTACAATCTACTCTTGTTACTTTGCACTAAGTACCTAATTCTTACAACACTTCCTGCTAACCTAACCTAACTTTAATTGTAGAATTAAGAATAGTAAATTTTATTCAATTATAAGTTGGTGTTAAATAAAAATAATTTAAAGCTTGCCAAACAATTAGCTGAATTAATACCTATCTGCCTTTATAGAAGTAAAGTACAGAAATACATTTCACGTATCACCATGAAAACTTATATAAGATGGATGCGCTTAACCGTGTGTAACATTTCACTACAAGACAATTGTCGATTGTTCGGTAGGTTTTTTATTTATATAACACTTTTGAGTAGTTTCTATCATGTCCGGGTAGAATGAGAAATGCAATTCTATGTGTGAAATAGAACCAGAAACCTGGACCATTGTTTTTGACTCGATCATAAGACCGACTAATCTCCACTCGTTTGGTTTTTTCAGGATTTTTACCTGATAGCAACCACGGAGAAGAAAAGACTCGTCCAGGGTATAGTTATATTTCACACAAAGAACAGTATTATTTATTTTGTAAAGATACGGAGTGTCATGAAATTACTACCACCGCACTAGAGAGAGTATTACAAACACATTTATAGCGCGGTATACCGCGATATAAATCCGTTCAGAATAGCACCCCAGTAGCTCAATCACAAACAACTATCGACGTGCTAATAAGCGACATGATAACAATTTCTCACCACGGTTGTTTATCGTATTCGTGATCACAATGCAACATCCGTGAACACCTAATATTAAATGTCAAAATATTTACGTTTCGCGACGTATAATCCTGCTGCGCAATCACATATTTGAATTTCACAAGTGTAAATATGGAAAATATTCCAAAACTTTATTAATTTATTATTTATCTTGCTATTTATTGCATTTAGCCGGCGGTTGGCAAGCCAAATGTCAAGAAAAGCAGTCTCCATAGTAATTGTAATTAAATTTTCCCCTTTTTGTATTAGATACTCCTTACTATTTTGCAAATGCAATATATTGTATTCTTTTTTATAGTAAACGCCGATTTTACGCCAGTGAACTGTATTTATTTACGAATAAAAAAACAAACTGACACGAGCGTTGACTTAGAGATTACACACGCGTTGACTTATGACTGCGATAACTTGAGCATGTTTATTATTGTTCATTGTGATCGCTCAGATGCTTAGAATGTTTTTAAGCACGATAGTTATTTGTGATTGAGCTACAGGTGCACAATCACAGATGTTTATCACGTTGATTAAAAGTCTATAAGAAATTTTAAAGACAAGTGCGGCCATAGTGATTGAGCTGCTAATGGAGATGTGCCGTGGACTTAGGAGTGACATGGGTCGACGCAAGATTGCTGGCTGGCGATAGGGTGTTCTGGAGACGTCGGTGAGGTCCACATGCTTTACTAAGGAATGGATTTGGAAAAAGAAGAAAGGCTTTTACATACATAAGTATTACAAATACAACAAAAAATCGGGTTGCGGTCTTGTTGCTAGGGTCATGGACTCACGGGTCAGAGGTCCGAGGTTTGAAGCCCACTCTACCCCAACTTGGATTCCATTAAAATATTACAACAGAGATGAAGAACATTTTAGAGAAGGTAATACAGAAGTCTAGCCTTAGGGCTTATGACCTGACTATGGCTGGTTTAAGTGGCCACTTCAGACACTGTGTAACACTTACCATTCTGCCCATATTTGAACATCTATGTTCCTTCAATTCTTTCATATGTTGATGTTAGTGAAATTAAAGAGCTGAAACCTTTATTTATGTGGGTGAGATTCATCTAATTGAATTATTTCACCTACGTACTAATTTTCCATAATTTAAATTCACCTAATTAAAAAGAAAAATTATTAATATACACGGCACGTAGTGCCTTTTACTTTGCAAGAATATATATTGTGTAGAAATAAACACTTCAAATAATATACACTAATATTAAAAACGAGAAAAAAAAGCATATAAAGTTTATATGTACATATTTTAACACATTGGTTTCATTCAATGAACATGCTCACATAATATTGTGTTGAAAATAAATCATTAAAAGGAATATAAAAATGAAAAAAGTTCGAAAAATGTTTTTTTTAATTTTTTAGTTATTTTTTTAAAAAATTGACAGGTAAGGATATCTTTAATCATAAGTACATAGAACTATTATTTATTTTTAATTACAAAATGTAATTATACTATAGTCCTTAAAATATAGCTTGATTAAAATGACAGCTGTCAATAGTGATTGGAAATTACTGATCACTGATCATGTACCGATCAAATCGATTTTATCAGTTTTTTCATGCAAATATGAAACTTTGTTTCCGAAAATTGATATAAAAACGCAAAAACAAGCCTATTATAGTGTGTTTAAAACAAGTTTTCACCAAAAAGTAAGACATTTATGCCTTTTTCGTGAACAACATCAAATAAATTATTTTTTATTAGATCAATTTACATTTTGGGACAAATATCCCATCTCTAACGTTTTTGCATGATGTAACCTTGAAAGAACGTCGTTAATAATTAGGTTTATTTTAAGTTTAAAGTTGATTTTGTATATTTATATTGATTAATATGTCAAACATTGTATTAAAAAATAAATTAACATACCAGATACGAATAATTTTTCGTATGTCACTATAAATCACTCCTTAGACGTTACTACAAAGTTATGTCGTCACTTTTGCTGACAACTGTCATTCTAAATAATAGCTCTATTTTAGGACCATAAGTTTAAGAGAAAAAATGTTTTTTTGAAAGTTAAAAATATGAACCCAAAAAACATACAATATATATTCACAAAAATATACAAAAACTAGAAAAGAAGTAAAGAAGTAAAGAGAAAGCAAATAAAATTTTAAAAATAAAATATAGATACATAACTATGATCGTTAACATCGCATGTTACGCAGAACATTTAATGTTCGTTTAAGTCGTACGCGACATTTCCTTCTCCATAATGTTCTCAATCTCTGTTGTAATTTATAAATCGAAGTATTTGGACTAATTATTAAATTCACTCATTCAGAGACTACATAAACTTGGCAATGAATTTACTCTACTGATATATTTTGCTGTTCAATATAGAAATTTAATAAAAAGGTTTTCATAATTTATTGGATCATTTGACCATTTTGTGTTAGTATTGTTTTTCTGGTTTTATTTATATAATTTTATGTCCTTGTACTCGTATCTGTTTATTTTGTATAGATCATTACTTCGCAGGTGACAAATATAAACCTACTAAACTTACGCATATTTTTTTCAAAAATGTAAAAGCCTGCTGTGAGCGTTTCAAATATATGATTTAGTAGGTATCTACGTACTAATGGCTGTGATTTGTAAGACTCATCAGACATTCCAAGAATATGGTTCCGTCGTTTTCCACATCAACCAAGCGAGACGTTTAACGTGGTGATAAAATTTTTTCACAATTAATACCTGTTTCATTTGCGCAAATAATTATTTAGCTACTCACACATTTGTAATGTCTGTGTACTTCTAACTAGATCAGTCACAGTTGTTTAAGATAAGTATGGATTTATTATGTAGTATTATAATTTTTATGAAAGTCTGACAGAAAATTAGTCATAAACACTCAAACAGTTTTATTCGTAACTAAACAGAGACAATTTATTGTCATCATCATCATCAGTGACGCTACAGCCTGTCTCCAGAATCTGTCTCCATTCCTCCCTACGCCCTGCGGCTCTTCTCCAGTTCGTCCGGCCATTTGCTTTCTTGTCACTTCCTACATAATCCAGCCATCTTAATTTTGGTCTATCTCTGCTTTGTCTACCTCCCGGAGTGTTATAAAGATTCTTTTTGGGTGTACGATTTTCATTTATTCTGTGCACATGGCCCAACCATTGTAATCTTCTTATTTTAAAGAATTGTGTAATGTTGGGTTCGCCATATAGTGCCTCTAATTCTTGATTACACTGTCTCCACCACACTCAATTTTGGCTGACAGCATCAAATACCCTCCTTAATATTTTGCTTTCAACTACTAATACCATGTTTTCATTTCTTTTGTTCATAACCCAGCATTCTCAGGAGAGTTTTTTTAATAATGGTCTTTGTTTTTCTAGAGAGCAAATTGAATACTGGATGTTTCAACAAGCTAATTAATGTTTTTTATAACAATGAACAAACATGTCTAGAAAAAGGACAATAAAAACACCCACCCCTCGATTATCGGCCACCGTTTTCGACATCTCGTTAACCATAGTAATATGTTAACGAACGCCATATTTATTTAGTTTTTTATCGTTTTTTTTTTGTGCTGTTGCATGTTGACTAAACATGGCATGTTACTTACTTGTTCTTTGCTCGCTGTATTTTTTTATTATTAATAAATTTCATAAAAGGTACATGTTTTTTAAAAATATTCTAAACATATCTACTTTTACACATCTAGTAAATGTTATCACTGTAACCCTATAAAAAAGAGACTAACTCTTGTGCTTGAAGAGTGACTTACACTGTTTTAGTTGTTTATTGTTTATTATAAGAGTTTATATAATTTTAAATACGAGTAGGTACATGGGAAAAAATAAAAACAAAGGATATATAAAGAAAAACATAAAATAATAGTACATTCATACTAATTATAATTTAATGTAATTTTTACACGTGTTAAAAAATTTTTTTTATATTTACTTCAAATTCATTTATTGATATATTATTTTTAATAGTTTTTAGTTTCATTGGAAATATTATGACAACTTTTTACACTTTTAAAGACAAAGCTATTTTGACCATGATTTGTGTGGAATTTAGGAATTTTAATAGTATGTTGGTATCTAAGTGACTTATTCCTCTCAAATTTTTTTCATATTTGCGTATTATAATTTATTTTATAAAGAGTGTCTACTGTATTATTGTATTTTTATTGTATTTTTATTGTATTTTTAAAAAAAACCTTTTTAAAATCATTTTTATGTTACTAGAATTTTACTCGTTGATGCTGTTTGTAGCTGCAAGAAGGTGATGTTTGTTTTCATATTATATCTAAATTAAATTTCAAATGTCAATGGGATCTAGAATTTTAATCACCCATGCGCTCTGTAGCTTTAGGATGTGTAATCTAGATTCTATATATAAACGATTATTTATAAATAAAAAATAGTACAGCAAAGCTTGATTTCAAAACGTACGTGCGCTATGTAGGTGCAAGACGTGTTGTAATCTAGCTCTCATATAATTATAAAAAATAAACCTAATTGGAAACGGGGAACTAGAACCGCCTATACGCTCTGTAGCTGCAAGGTGTATTGGGATGCTTATTGTACTGCGCCCTTAGGGCAATTTTCACAAACATGGCGCTATATAAATTATCCCAAATAAAATATAAACATAATAAAAAAGTAATTCATTTATCAACTACATTTAAAAAATAATTATATTTCTTTGGATTATGTGTAGCCGGCCTAACTAGATACAACCTGTTTTAAGGCAGACATTTTTATTTGTAGAGCAAAATAAACTAAACATAACTTCATACTAGTGAATAAATTATACAATTGAAATTGTCCTTATTATTATTCTAAATTATTATGTTAAATTTTGCATTGATTATTAAAGAAAAAATGCGCGACAGGTGAGGTGTTTGAAAAAAATCTTTGACACATGACAGTATGATAATATAATGAATGCATTATGTTTATTCCGTGTCCGGCATACGATGGATATAGATATAGTTCTTTGTGTGAAATAAAACCAGAACCCCGTATGAGTGTTTTCGAATCGATGGCAAGTCTCCGGTCAAAATCATAAAAAAGAAAATCGAGTGGAAATTAGTGCACTGATGCAGGCCTTTTAATAAATGCCAAAAAAGGTCAATTAATGCATGTTAGATCGCCACACGCTAAAATAAATACATATGTTACCTATTGTAAAATCTCACACTTTTAAATGCCTTCATAACTCTTTTATTAATAGAATTAACTCATGTGATAAATTAGAAATTGTCGACGAATAGGTTTATTTAGGTATAACTATTGATTGCTTTTTTAAGCGGAATATACATGTTATAAAAACATCCAAACGGTTAAGATCCGTAGTCAGCTAACTACATAGCTTAAAGTTTTTAGTTTCTCTCTCCATTTAACTCAATAAATAAATAAAAAAATCACACTTATATTTAAAAAACAAAAATCAAAAATATGTGAAAATAATTAAGAAACAAAAGAAATTTATTTAACTAGAGATACAAATACTGAGTTTCTTAAAAGACGCGTTCTGTCTTTCTAACCAATTTCGTAACAAAAACATAATTTTTATTTTTTTATTTATAGCCGTATTTTATGTTTGCCAAATTGATATGGCAGTCTATTGGTATCTTCCGCTAGTATTGTATTATCGCGTTGACCAGAATACTTGATAGGCATATTAATCTACATACATCTTGGGCATCCTTCTGATTACGGAACACCTACTGGCTACAAGTGCACAGTCTTTATTACTTATATCCTTATCGTTTGCATTCTGTAGCAAGAGACACATAACAAAACAATATCTGTCTCGTTCGTGTAAACAAACAAGCAGTTTTGTTCAAGTCTGATGCGTTTCATTTGCGTTCTTATGATTTACCCAAAAATTTAATTTTGAGGGCCATTATCAACGAGTTGTAAATAACTCACTATTAGAAAATGGGAATCGAGTTGGGGTACAGTGGGATTCGAACCACGGACCTTTAGTCCGTGAGTCCGAGACACTAGCCACTGGACCGCAACCCGACTTTTAATTTATGTTATTTTAATTTAATTTATTTTATGTCCTACTTGTGGTTTTGTGGTTGGTTAATATTTAAAACAATAATATTAAGAATAATTTTAAACAATACAATTTTTTTTTTAAATAATGTAAAAAATATAATAAAAACAAAGACCCGGACCTGGATAAATTAGTATTTTTATTATTTTATCTGTAATAAAGTTTTTTTTACAGTCATTTTTATTTATATATATAAACATCTGTAAAACAACTTTATGCAAAAGTTCTGTTACTGTACGCACACTAACATAATTCTCTACCTTCCATAACGCATTACACAAATACATGAGTTACTAGATACGCAACCCTGATGCTGCAAAAACAATTAAAAATTAATTCAAACTTTGGTCAAAGAGGATTGACCTACTACTCGGTTAAAGTGTACAATCTACTTCCATTATCCATAAGAACAATAAGTAAGTATTCAAAATATAAAATTTCTATTAAAAAATGAATAGTGGAGGTGGGTTGCGCACGGATCGATGAGTGGATCAAGCCAAATAAGTAAAAATTTGTGTACTGTTTATGAAATTTGGTCTACAAGTCTATATGAATTTGTAATGTTTTTAATGATTATTTTAGTTTATATTGCTCATTATGTGTAAGATGATAATAAGGTTAATTAGATTAATTACGTTTTTATATTCTTATTTTGTTAACTATGTTAAATAACTAATTAAATGCATGTTTTTATTATTGTAAAATGTTTCTCGCGGCACGAAACACCCCAGTGAGGGAACATTATTATGTATAAAAAAATTGATACAAACATTGTAAAAGTATAGATAAATACAAATAAATAAACATATTCTATTTTATTTTTACTATCTAAAACAAGATTTTTAATATTAAATATGATATTCTAAAAGATATATAATTTTCTACTGTATTAGGTTCAGGATAGGAAAAAGGAAAAAGAGGAAATAGGATATTGTACCATATATTGTACCCACAACAGCATAATTTAAATTTAAATTTAAATTTCTTTATTTTATACGTTTATGTACATTACAAAAATGTTTCAAGGCATACACAACACGAAAAAATTTAAACTTAAATTAAAATATGGTTAAATAAAAATACCCAGAAATCAAAGAAAAAGGATGCTATCCTCTCTGAACTTTTTTTCACTAATATGAAAGATGTCGATATCCGAAGAAATACGTTTGAGTAAAGACATTGCTTTTCCTACTGGCATTACTATTGGTAGGTTGGTTCTGCAAGTAGGAAGATAAAACAGCTTAAGCTGCCTATGTCTAAGGAAGTCATTAGGAATACGAAGAAAAATACTCTCCATTACACCTATGTTGATCGTAATACCACGGATCACAACATTTACTCTAGGACTCGGTAGGTAGCAATAAATTCAACGCAGCAACCTAGTAAATGTGCAATACACAATACACATAGTAAATGTGCCGCAACCAGGGTGGGTCTTACGTATTAAAAAAAAAAACATTTAAATGTTATGATATTGATTTTAAGATTTCTGGAAGATTATTATTTTTTCCCAAATGTTGCAGTTGTATTTCATATACGTAAAATAAAGTTATTTGGAAATTTTATGTTTTTTTGAGAAATGGGCCGATAACACATACAATAAGTTGATTTAAGCCTTTCTTACTTAAGGAAGCCCAAAATCATCTAAATTGTGTTAAGTAATTACGAGAATTTCCAAAGGAACAAACCATCCGCATGATATCGAAAAGAAAATTATCCATTTTACACGTATCGTACAAATCCACGTGGCACGATAAAATCAGGATGGGTTGACATTTATTATTTTATTTTAAATTTACATTTAGCGTTTACTGCCGGGTAAAAATCCTGTCAAAGCAAATGTAGTGGAAATTAGTCGGCCTTAAGATGCACTGGTTATTTACTAGCCTTTGCCTGGTTTTAGTAAAAATAAATGTAATAAAAAATAATTATATAACTGTACATATCAATCCACCCTATGTTTTTTATTACTGTGATTTTTTTCTGTGGTTGAAATGGGTCGATCGGGTGATATCACGCAGTGGGCTCGTGGTTTACACGTGTACAGAAGTCCAGAATATGATCAAAATTTTAACAATATATTTTTTGATGTTTCTTAAATTCCAGTGGTGGATATGGGCCCTCATGGGCATTGTTGTTATTCCCACAATGCCACGTGCTCCACTCCCCCCTCCCTTTAACGTGTACGATAGTGAGCAGTACCGTCTGCAACAGCGTAATGTACAATCAACACGAAATTACATTTTACATTTCTGGATATCATGTCATCCGTGAAGCAAACCACAGGATGGTTTAAACATGGCTGTAAGTACACGTTTAAATATTTAAAATGTAAGGAGGCATAACATTTTCTATATAATTTAAGTCTACTGTGGTGTCCATTCCGTATTTTTTTTATTTTATAAAGGAGTTGCTTATTTTTTGCCTTTTTTTTAAAATTTAAAAAAAATAAATATTTTACATATTTATTACTGCAATATACAAGTAATTATTTCTACAACAAATTAATTCAGTCGTAAAAGTAAGCATACATATTTTTTATTTTTGCTGTTGGTTCATCTAAACTGCCTAACTAGGGATAGCTTCCCCGTTCTAAGGCAGTAAATTATGTATTTTTTAATGATATTTAAAAGTATTTACAGTTTTATCATGTGTGCTTTTTCAGTCTTAAAGGTAAACAATGAATATCCAGATAAAACATAAATAATACCAAAATCTCTATATCCTAAGTCCCAAGTCATTACTAGTAAAACAAGCAGTTATAAGCAATAAAAAAGCATTATTAAGTTCAAGGCTTATATTAACTGCAAAAGGTATGTTCCTTCTAATTTCTCGGACTTGAGTGTGAGGATCTGGTGGGATAATCGGCTGTGGCCTTCTCCGGAACTTCTCCGCATTTGCTTTAGGAAGAGGAAACCACAGAAAACTTATTCGGGAGAAGCCGGACTATCGACAGGCATCAACAGACCTTCCGTTCCACTTTGAGAGCGTTTGATATTTTGTGTCCTATTTTAACTTCCTTATTAGTTTTCAAGATAAGGAACTAAGGGAACTATAAATGAGAACTATTTAAAAATTTTATGAAGTAAGGAACGCGGACTGAATTTTCGGGGTCATACATTGGTTAGATTCGATCATATGACATCGAGATGACAAGTCGGTAGAACATACCGAGGTAGATGAAGATAGTACAGAAGTTAAGTGCACCGTCTCGATATACGTAGCGTTCATAAGCGCGGGACCGGAGTGATATTCAGAATCTTCTCTACCCCCTAGAGAGTGGTTAGTTCGCGGATTTTTTTAAATGTGACGACACTTTGGTTTATATAATGGCCACACTGATTACGGAAACGTCAAGTGATTGATGTATAGCACTGTCAAAAAATTGTAAAAAATAAATTCGGTTTGGTCGATTCAACCCAGTTCGGTGTTTTTAGTAATGCTTAAGGTTGCAATAATGTTCTAAATAAAAATCATCATGTTTGATTTCACGTGTTCATATTTATCAGACGTTTAATCCTCAGTGGCCAGATATGAAGCAAAGTGTGAACGCATGCAAAAAAATAGAATCTCCAAATCAATCACTCTCTTGAGAAGATTCAGAATAACACCCTGGCACGGATAGGTCCCAAAATCAAAAAGAATATCCGAAGAATCGGGTAGTGGTCCCGGGGCTTGTGTCACGGACTCACGGATCGGAGGTCCGAGGTTCGAACCCTGGTCTACCACAACTTGATTCGCATTTTCTAATAGTGAGTTATCTACAACTCATTGAAAATTGAGAAGTGTAAATTACTATTTTTGTCAGTATAGCTGGAAACAGATTATTATAAGCCTAATTATAGACATTGCACATTGCACACGAGCATGGTGGGTAGGTGATAGGTACATAAAATAATAAAATGACTAATCAGTAAAAAAATCGTAACATTTTAACCACTTTCGAACTTTTCGACTTCGTGGTTTTATATAACTATCCCTGAACTTACCGACGTCAAATTACGGAGGAACTGAAAAGGCCCGATATTAGCCAATGAAAGCTAATACAGGAAGAAATCATACAAACAATGAACCTTATGAATACGTGTCGCATAGAAGAATCATTGTATTTATTTTTGTTCTGTTTGAATTACAAACATTTTAGACCAACGTATACACGGTGTTTTAGAGCCAGACCGCGAAACTTCAGGCAAACATTCCGTTTTAATAATTGAGTAAATTCAATACTGAATTTCTCGGACTAGCATCTCTTCCACAAAACCCCTACCCCTGCCCTACCCAGCCGCTTCTCTTGTCCGCACCCGGTGCGTATCGCTTCGTTGGTCAAATACATGTTATATCTTTAAAAAAATGCTTTTCCGGTAATTTTCAGATTATACATTTATAAAAATATTAGGATTTTAAAAAATTAAAAAATATTTGAAATTTATTTACTAACATTCATTTTACAAAAATAATATATCATTTTTAATTTACACTCTGTTGTTGACAATTATATTTTTTACCCCTTTTTTAAAAGTTTGTCCGAGTCTTTAGTTTAGTTTTGTCTGGTAGTTTATTGTATAATTTCAGTACCTGATTTAATAGTCTCGATTGTCCTTGTCTTGTTTTGGAATGTTGTATGTACTATTGTTCTGATATTCTTGTATTATGTCCATGTTTATCACTTTTTTTTTCAAGTTTTAGTTTTTTGTCTACAATAATATCAGTGGATAACTTATGAATCAATTTAAAAGATTGTAGTTGAAAAAGTTTATTCACATTTAATTGTTTTTTTTTTTTTTTTAATTTCTTCAGTTGGTGTTAGATAAAGGGGGTCATATCCTAGCTTCAATATTTTAATTTGCTGTCGTTGTAGTTTGTTTATGTCATTTTGGTTTCTTGTTCCCCATAGTTCTTGCATAATGCTTTTTTTCGTAGGACTTTTTCGGTGTACAATACAAAATTTAAAGATTTGGATTATTTAAAATTTACACTAAAAATGCATTATGTAACTTAATAGACATTGTAATAATAAATATTTACATCTCCATTTTCCTCTCTTCAAGCATTCTTGTCCTAATCCAACCCAATTTACAATAACTTACTGTTCTTAAAATAATATAAAAAATTCTTTGACTATTGAAAAATATTTACGAGTACATGAAATAACATTTTTATATGTATAAACTTTTATGTATTTATCTAATATGTAATATATTTTCTTTACTCACTTTGTATACTTTGTGGAAATCTGTTATCAGTTCTGAGTTTATACACTATATCTGTTTGTTTACTATAAATATGTATGTAAAACTGTTGATTTCCCAAATAAAATACAATAAATAAATTAAATATTACATATTTAAGATTTGACATTGGGTTTAAAAAAGTTTACCATGATGAATGTATTTTCTGAAGTTTCGTGGTCTGGCCGTGAAACGCCGCGTGTAAAACTGTTCACCAAATATCATAAGTAAAAATAAAATGATTCAAATTAGTACCAAATTTCTAAATGCTTGTTGCGATTGAGTTTCTTAATTTTTAACCACCTTGTGGCTCATAGGATCAAATTAACATTAGCTCGGAGTACAATGACTGCCTGTAAATACAATTTCAGTCCCTTGCTATACCCATAACATGTAGCACTTATCAGGGGGTACCTACGCGCGTAGATAGAGATGTGCTATCCTAGTGCCATCGCGTGAGAGGGCAATATTGTTTCACGCGCGTTTGTTTACATTATGATCAATTTGAATTAAAGCGAATAACAGTGACAATGTTAAGCGTCAATTTGCTAATCGTCTTTTGTGCAGTGTGAATTTTAATTCGCGAGACAAAAATAAAAATGTAAGATCGCTAATTTAATTGGTGTTTTCAAACAAGTGTTATTGAGTGCATAATATTATTTATTACGACGTGTGGTGATTAGAAATCAATAGATATAATTGTTTTATCATCAGAAGATACAGTAAAATCAATGTTGTTTTGTCCAACTGTTAAAGTAAAAAATGTTGTTCATTTATTACGTGCTGAACCCGGCAACGCTTTGCTATTGCTAGATTTTAGTACACACTCGTTTATAGATTAAATGAACAGAATCAAAAATTTTATTTCAATTATCACATTTACTCCAAATTAGATATGTATATATACATTTTTTTTTTCAGTTTTATTTAATTGTGAAGACAGAGAATTTTGACAAATAGGTATTCGAACATTGTGTTTCTGTCACTGTCTTGCAGATGCCTCCCCAATATTGTGCGAAAAAGACAACTGCATGTCAGACCTTTTGTTCGAATAGACAAAATCCACGTTTCGTTTTCCCGTTTTCCGCACCTCAAAACTGAACCGATTTTGTTATTTTTTTAGACAGTTTCAGAATATTTTTTTCTGTAGCGGTACGTTTTTCGTTTTTTTTTAAAGTTATATTTGTATACCGTGCGCCTGAAGACAGCATATAAAATTGTGGTGGTTAACGGGTTTAGATAGCTCTAGTTCGCACAATAAACTATTTTTATAAAAACAAAACAAAAAAGACTTGCCAATGGTAAATATCCATAGTGCGTAAATCATCACAAAAAATAATTGTTCTAGTGCCATAATTCAGAGAGAAAATACTGGAATACGCTTGAATGAATTAAAATAAAGTTGATAATTCAATTAGGGAAAACTACGAGAGCAAATCAAAAGTTTATCTGGAGAAGAAAAAAATGACCTTTGTATTTTTGACCAAGTTTATAAATGAATTATTAGAAGAAGAGAGGCTTAAATTGTTATTTTCCGTTGTGTCCTTAAAGTGAGAGTTATTCAGTTTTGTTAAGTTTAGTTTATGTTTCGTTTTTTCAGTTTTTTATATATATATTTATATGTAATTGTTGTAAATAAATAAGAGTCGGTACCTAAATAAAATATGCTCTTTAGATAATTTTTTTCAAAAAACTAAGTTTTACGGATAATTAATATTAGGTGCATTATGAATAAACAAATATGATTCATTGTAATTATGGCGTTTGTTTGCGTTAATTTTTCATTCAAGTGCATAAATGATTTGATTTATCAACAATGTTTTGAGTATGTCTTCATATAAGTCACCAAATGATCAATCCCGCAATCAAGTAACAGCGAAAGGATTGTAGTAGAGAGGTACTACGTTTGACAATTTCAACACCAAGAGTTAGCAACACTAGGTACTTCCCTTTGATGGGAAAGAACGGAACAAAAAATAGCTTGTGCGCAGAGACATGGGCTCCCTACATAAAATGTAATTTTAATTTTCTAACCATTCTGCATATTATCTCACAGACTAGAATTTCACAAATATCTGTCACTGTATTATGGGGCACCCTTAAGAAGCTCTCATTTTTCAACTTAAGGTTAAGAAAATGTAGATGTTTAAACATAGGCAGAATGGTAAATGTTACATAGTGAAACTGGCCACTCAAACCAGCCAATGACAGGTCATAAACCCTGTAAACTTACATATTTCTTGTATGCCCAAACTTACATATTTCTTTTTCAAAAATGTTGCTCCTCTCTGATGAATCATTACTTTATATAAATGTTCATCTGAATTTACATCTGTAAGCTCTAATACTTTTTTGTTAAAGGACAAACGATTCCAAAATCCGGAATGATCTAAATCGTAAAAAAGTGTAAAAAGTACATTTTCATTTCCATTTTCCGCAGCTGGTGCATAAAATACTGATTCGTTGTTTTTATTATTTTTTTGAATAACCAACACCTACATTCATCAAGTATAAAAAAACAAAACAAACAATAAGTAAGCCAATTACAGGTTATTACTAATATTAAGATATTTGACTGAACAAAGTTTATAAATTCATTTTCCCATCTTTAAGCCGTTGAAAAATATTTTTATCCCTTAGAAATAATATTTAAATAAATATTAACATATTACAACAGAGATGGAGAATATTTTGGAGAAATAATTTTTTTTTTTATTATAACGTAATACATTGGCGGATTTATTGCTAAATGCGATATCTTCCAGCCAACCAAAAAAACAGACTGATCAAAAGAGAGATTGGTCAAAATTTTGTAATAAAAAACGATAAATATGTATCAAAAGATACATACATATTATTTTAACAAAAAAAAAACTTTATTAAGTCAAAATAACACCTGTTTTTCAATTGGGAGATAAGGCTTGCACATATTAACATAAATGAATTATTTTTGAGTAGGGAGTCAGAAAAGTTGATGCATGCCACGGATTGGAGATTCTTACTGGGTGTCGAAAATAAAATATAAAAAATAAGGAAAAATTAAAAAAATATATATTTATAGATGACAATGTTTTTATGAATGTATGTATATGCGCATGGATGTGTGTACGTGTGTGTGTATGTACATGTGTATATATGTGAATATATATATGTGTGTATATATGTGTATGTCTGTATGTATATGTATCAAAATGTGTATACGAATAAGTTTATATTTTTTTTGTCTTTGCTCTATATTAATTTGTTAACTATTATAATATATTGAAATTTAATTGCCTAGCTTGGAACGGGGTATGTACCTACCCTTGTTAGCTGGGCAAAGTGAACATGGAATTGTATTTTGATAAAGAGTGTAAATAAATAAATATGTCAAGGGATGGAAAGTGTACTCTCCTGAGAAGAGCGAAGCGAAGGACCATTGTCAGAAGGGTAAATGAAATTATCAGAAAGATATTTTTAGGCGCAACGATTGATTTATCATGGATGTTTAGGCATTTACAGTGCTTGAGAGCTGTCATTGGCTTGTTTAAGCGGCCACTTTACTCATCGTAACATTCACCATTCTGTAAATTTGAAGTATTTCCGCTACCTCGTACATTTTGTTCATAAATTTAATATATAGTAAAATAAATTATATACTGGTTTAAAATAAAATAAATTATATTTAAAATTAAAATAATAATCTAGAAGAATATTTTCCGAGTAGAAAAAATAAATGCAAACATGCTGAATAGGTCATGTTAAAAAAATAATATTTACGCACGATTTTTTTATTATTAGATTTTGGTGTCGCGTTGCGGACTAAATCTGGAGTACGAAATTCAACTAAAGTCCATCGCGTATTGACTGTTATTTTGCATCACATTTATTTAGGACTCCCTAAAATTTGCGCTAAATATTTTTTTTATTTCATAAAATTAGTCATTAAAAATATATATATATTGCGCTTTTAATTTCTTTAGAATCGCGGACAGCAATGATAACAAAGAAAATATAATAATGTGTATTTGGTACTTATTCTTTTCTAATTTTAAACTCAACTTTTGCAGCCAACAAAGTTCATCCCGGCTCGGCGCGACGCCACGTCGCGTCATGAGTCACGTGCATATTACGCGGGAAAATGGAATTCATTTCCGGTATGACTAGTTGCCATGGTTACCCAAGTGTAAATAAATAATGCATGTAATCAATAAACCGGCAAAAAATATGCAATCTTATTTTTTGGCAGGTACTAACCTAATATATAGGAAAATAATATCTATAACATTTAAATTAAGAGGTAAAAATCCCTGTTGGCTGATTATGCAGAGGGGGTACTTCCTGGTTTGACATCCCTAAAGGAGTCAAACAGGGATGTGTAATGTCACCGTGGTTATTCAACATATACATGGATAAATGTATGAGAGAATTGAAAAGTATGGATGTGGGAGCGAAAATGAGTAATCTTACTGTCAGTTGCCTTCTGTACGCCGATGACGCAGTCCTCCTAGCTGACAGCGAAGAGGAACTGCAATCCTTGGTTACAAAGGTTTACGAAGTGTGCAAGGAGAGTGATTTGCTAATGAATGTGCAAAAGTCGAACGTCATGGTCTTTGAAAGAAATGTAACTATGACTGAATGTAAGATTGTAGTAAATGGAGATAGTTTGAAACAGGTCGAAGAATTTGTATATCTGGGTAGTATGTTTACTAGAGATGGAAATATGGACAAGGATATTGAAAGGAGGGTTAGTGCCGGTAACAGAGTTAATGGTGCCTTAAAGTCTGTCGTAGCAAATAAGTGTCTATCGCAAGAGGCTAAATTAGCAGTTCATAATGGAGTTCTGGTACCAACCCTAATGTATGGAAGCGAAGCATGGAGTTGGAAAAAAAGGGACGAAAGTAGACTGAATGCTGTTGAAATGCGATCCCTCAGGCGAATGTGCGGAAAAACAATGTATGATAGGTGCCCTAATGTCGAAATTAGAGCAGAATGCAAGGCTGAGTTAAGCATTATCGACAAAATTAAGAAAGGTCTTTTGCGATGGTTCGGTCATGTGGAGCGAATGAATGATGAAAGAACGGCTAAAAAGATTTATGATGCGAATGTGTCTGGTTGTAGAAGTCGAGGAAGGCCGAGAAAGACATGGCATGATCAAGTACAACAAATTCTTGAAAGTGGTCATGTGAAAAGTCGGAATAATCGACGTGCGTGCATGAGAAGATGTATGAATGTGAAGGAAGCAAAGGAAGTGTGCCAGGACAGAGTGGTGTGGCGTTCTATCCTCTCTGCCTACCCCTCTGGGGAAAT
>NW_028280373.1:0-66372 GCF_059751315.1 Micrasema longulum
TAGCCATTTTTAAATAGTTGATTTTTTCAATATTCTTTAATCTAATAAATATGTAAATACATTTTGTAATTCGTTTAACTAGTTCACTGATATGGTCTTTCCATTTGAAGTTTTGGTCTATGTATACACCAAGATATTTATTTATTTGTTTGTATCTGTTGTATCAAGTACTGAACTTGTGAGATCGCAGTTAGTTTTGTTAATAAAAAATGGGATGATTTTTGGTATTAAATTTTTTTTATATTTAAATCTTAAAGTAGGGCACACATATCATACATATTGTTATGTGTGTTCTAATAATAACATTGCAAACATATTTAATTTATAAATTGTTTATCGCAAATGTCTTGACCATTATTTTAAATTTTGATATGTTTTTTTCTTCATAAATATTTTTTTCCGTTTTGTAATACTTTTTAATTGCTTTAAATAAAATTGAATTTTTTGACTTTGCCTTTTTCCTAAATGGAAGTCTAATTTTGTTCTTTTCTCTAGTATTGTGATCGTGTTCACGCTGGTTCCGATCAATTTTTTTCCAAAATTCTGTTTTTTCATTAGAGTTTATTATTTTATGAACAAATATCGTTGTATTGTAAAATATTCTTTGTTTATATGTTAATGATTTCATTTCATTTACCTTTTCCGTATTTAAAGATAATATATTTTTGTCGAACCACAATTTCAATTTTTTCATAACGTCATATATAAATAAATCCATTTTCAGATCTGATACAGTTAAGGGGGCCGTTATTGGGATCGATCTCGGAACCACAAACTCGTGTGTCGCTGTTATGGAAGGAAAACAGGCTAAGGTATCGTCAATTTATTTTTCCATAATTCATATTTGGTACGTCTCGAAACCTTTTGACTTAGAATGTTGGTAAGTGGTTATATACAAATGTCTAATAACATTTAGTAAAATTTTTGACCACAAAGTTAATGTTTTAAATATTAATTAATTCATTTATTTGACGGACTTATGCAGTCCATTCTAAGGCACTAATCAAATAAAATACAACTAAATAAATTAAAGCTAGGACAAAAAAAATTAAAATTACTACCTCAAAACAAGATCTGGTCTATCTTAGTGATTTTTTAAATCTAAAAAGACTTACACCAAAAAAGTCCAGATCTTGTCTCGAGTTTACAATGCCACACAATCGGGACATTGGTGCATGCGAGCCATAGTTTGCGCTGTGTTGATCGAGGAACAGCATATTATTACGGTTAGAGATCCAGGCATCACTTTTGTGAGTTCCCTGACATTTCATGATCAGATCGAAACAGTTTGTTGAAGATGTTAGGATTCGTCTCGCGTACTGCCAGGGTTTTTGGTAGTACACGAGTACTGAGAATTCTTTATAAGGCGTAAGTATAGCCTGTGAGCTCGCCAATACATGACAGATGACATTAACATAACCATAGAAAAACATAGCAGTTGAGCTCTCAGAAGTAAAGCAACGTGAATGCAGCAATGCTTGAACTACATGCCAATAATATTCTAATAATAAATAATATTATTTGGCCATACGGAACTTTAAAGCACACCTTGGTTTAATTACTAATAGTATTTTATCGGTTAGGTAGGTGTATTTAAAAAAATGTTGCGTACCTGAAAAAAGCACAAATAATTTTGTTTTTGTAAATGATGTCAGTAGCGACACTCAGAGAGTGGCTTTGTGACGTTTTGACATTTTTTATAAGAAATTCATGGCGTAGCGAAATACTGTTAGAAAAACGAGGATGTTTTTGTTGATTGACGTTAGCAGGCGCTACCCAGGGGCGACTTTGTGACGTGAGAAATTATTTAAAAAAAGAGATTTATGGCGTAGCCGAAATATTGTAATAAAAACGAGGATGTTTTTGTTGATTGACGTTAGCAGGCGCTACCCAGGGGCGACTTCATGACGTGATGAAATTATTAATTTAAATATTTTTTTTCATTTTACATAGCGTAGCCGAGATAAGAAATTGCGTGGTGTTTCGAAATTTAACCGTGTAGGTAGCCGCCTAGTTACAATATTATTTTTGTATAACTCCTGTTTTATAATGTTTATGTATTTATCGCTATAAGAATTAAACTAAAGATAGTTTTTACTTTTAATCGCTATCCGTTTTTTTAAATTATGTTTGTAACACTCAGTAATATTTATTTTTCAAGTATTCAATATTATTTTTGCATTTTAATTAATATTGTTAATATAAAGCGTATTTTTATTTATTCAAATTTACCAAACTGTTTTTATTACAAAAAATAAAAAAGCATATTTCTCTATGTATTTTTCTGTTATAAACAATCTATTAAAATAATACACATCAAATTTCCATTGTCTGTTGATTTTATTTGCAATCTTCTTTTTTTTCGATGGTTAAAACTCTAGGAAATTCAAAGACAATAAAATTTTTACTGTCATATATTGGCTAGCTCACACGCTATACATAGCCCCTTTATAACTCGTTGGTGCGAAGTAGACTCGAGAGTGGCTCGATGATTTGGGGACCGTGTGAGTCGAAGTACTCGCTTATGGTGGAGAGGGTTCAGAAGAAATTTCTTCGGTTTCTCTACACGAGGGAGTGCGGATATTATCCAGGGCTTTATCCCACCGAGTTCCTCCAGGGTATGCTCGGTTACAGCAGTTCGAAGACTAGAAGGAATGTGCATTTAACAACGCACTTCTTTCGATTGTTGCGCGGTATTATTGTCAACCCTGAAATTATGCGGAGCATTAGCTTGTATGCTCCTGATAATTACCTTAGACAGCGTCAACATAGACTGTTTCACATTCCAATATACAGGAGCTGTTGGAAGGGCTATCTCTATGTTGAACAATATCACTTTGGACATTGACATTTTTCACGTCTCTGAGGGAGTTTTTCGTTACAAGATTCTAGAACTTTTTTAACATATTATTCTTTGCATATTATGTATACTAATGTGTTTTTTTTATATATACCTAATTATTTATGTATGAATTAAGATATTTTTTTTTTTAATGTACATATATATGAATAAATAAATGATAAAATGATAAAAAAATGATAAAAATGATTACATCAGAACATTGAATGCCACTTGTTCCAGTAACGATGGTACATAAATCTTAATTCAGAAAATTAAACATAAATATGGAGTCAATGTTACTTCTACGTTTTTGTAGACTTGAGATTTTTAACATTGACTCCATTTCTCCGTAAGTGTAATCATGAGAATATCACTTTTGAATCATGATTCCGACACTGACTCGTTTTTTTCGTGGACATCCCAACCTACAATGTCGCCGATGGTTCTCTCCTCCGCAGGTGGTGGAGAACAGCGAGGGCTGCCGCACGACGCCGTCGCACGTGGCGTTCACGCGCGACGGCGAGCGGCTCGTGGGGGCGCCGGCCAAGCGCCAGGCGGTGACCAACAGCGCCAACACCTTCTACGCCACCAAGCGGCTCATCGGCCGCCGGTTCGACGACCCTGAGGTGATGAAAGACATGTGAGTCTACGATGTTTTGTGACGTAATCAATTTTTTTTCATCAATGTCTATAGATGTAACATATTACAACAGAGATATAGAACATTTAAAAAAAGATAATATAGAAGTCTAGGCATCTACAGGGATTATGACCTGTCAATGGCTGGTTTAAGTGGCCACTTTACACACTGTGTAACATTCACCATTCTGCCTATATATTCACATCTATATTCCTTCAATTCTTTCATCTGTTGATGTTTGTGAAGTTATGGACAAACAACAAAAACAGACAAAAATTTGGACAAACTCAAAATATTGTCAATTATATTCCTTAAAATGACAGCTGCCAAACCTGTAACTAGTGGTGGGGAAATACTGAGCACTTACCATGTACCGATCAAATCCATTGTATCAGTTTTTCCATGCAAACATGAAGCTCTGTTTCAAAAATTGATATAAAAATGCAAAAACAGGCCTATTATAGTGTGTTTAAGACAATTATTCACAAAAAAATATGATATTTATACTTTTTTCATGAACAACATCAAATGAATTATTTTTTTATTCAATCAATTTACATTGATCAATGTGTCCCATTTCGAACGTTTTTTCAAAATGATGTAATCTTGTAAGAACGTCGTTAATAATTAGGTTTATTTTTGTTTTAAAGCTGATTTTAATACACTTATGTTGATTTATATGTCATATATTGTATTTAAAAAAAAAAATATAACATACCAAATACTAATGATTTTTCATGTGTCAATATAATTCACTGCTTAGACGTTACTACAAAGTTATGTCGTCCCTTTTTCTGACATCTGTTATTCTAATCGTGATATATATATATTTTTTTTAAAGGAATAAATTTTGAGGCTTGTCAGCAGGTGGGATAGAGGATATAGAAGGAGGTATTGAAAAATACACCACAATACCCAGACCAATTGAGAAAAAAATCTTTCTTGGATTTTTTTCTTGCAACTGGCGGGAATCGAACCCGCGATGCCAGTTTCACAGATAGCCGTCTAACCAACTGCGCCACGGCGCCTGCCGTGATATATTTTAAGGACTATAGTAGCCTTACGTGTCATGTACAAGGCTATGGTACTCGAAACAAAAGTTTTTGTTTGTCTTGGAAATGGGAAGTTCGATCACTGATTTTGGTTTGTTACCTTTACGAGTCCAATCACCATTGTTGCAAAGTCCGAGGACAATGCCGCGTGATAACTACTTCTAACTACAGTGTGGATGTCTGTTGAGGACATTCCATCTTTCCTGCATTCTGCTTCAAGATTATGGCGTTGTAAACTGAAAAATGGGCCCTGAAATAACAGATGTTCGATACTCTGTGAAGAAATATCATCGCATGGACAATAGTCGTCGTTCCTTAATTTAAACCTATATAGATAACTCATAGCTCCGTGTCCGGTGAAGATTTGGGTCGTTTCGAAAATACTTTGGTGATGACGACGGAAGTTTGCCGCATCAGCCAACGCTGGGCTTAGTGATTTTACCTGTAGATGAAGTGCGGTAATGATCCTCCCAACGTTTAGCAAAGCTCTGGGGTAATTCTGAGAAGAAAGGTGCCGTTCTTTTACAAGTTGCGGCTCTTGCTCGTTCATCCGCTCTCTCATTTCCTAAGATACCAGCTTGTCCTCTTATTTATTAATTTATTATATATTACACGAAGAAACATAAATGCAAGAAACTGAACAAAAAGAACATAAAACTGTTTAGCAAAGACAAACAAGGGCAAAACAATAATTGTATACAATATATTAAAAAAAACGAAAGACCTAAGACTTTGAGCTAAACCATGCCAGTCCAACTTCATCCCACACTGTTTAGTCGCGAAGAGATCTACGAAAAGCCGGAAGATCTATCCCAAAGAATTCCAAGTCGTGTGATGAATTGACTAATCTACACATTCTGGACATAGGGGCATAAAAACCAAAGTTGCTCTAAGAAGATTTTATAAATAGCAGATTTTGACATCTTATCCAGCATATTTGAATAATCATCCATCTGATTTTTAGATGCTTAATTCTATTTTTATTTATATCCCTACAGAGATGAGGTAGAATTTTTTTCAAATTCAGGATTATGGATATTCGAGCGTTTACAGGCCTCATGACCTGTCATTGGCTGGGTTAAGTGGCCACTTTAAGTAGGTACTACAACATTCCCCATTCCGCTTATTAGCGAATATCCACACAGGTAACATTTTTGATTTTTGTATATATGTTACGAATTGAGAAACCATCCACAAGCGAGTTGGAGCGCCATCTATGTATTGATATTGAATTTAAGTATTTTCAGGTCATAAGCCCTGTAAACGCTCGAATATCCATAATCCTGAATTTGAAAAAAATTCTACCTCATCTCTGTAGGGATATAAATAAAAATATATACCTACTCCCCCTTGGGAGAAAATCCAGATTTGTGTGTGTACAAGTACACGTACCAAAAATAATGTTGTGCTTAATTCTACTCTGAATATCTACAATTAATGGATTTACCAAAGTAATTTATTTTACGTGAAAACGTCGTACGGGCATTCTGTTGGCAGCTTCCTCGCGGTCGCTTGACCAGAAATTTGTTTATACTTCCTCGATTTGAATTTGATAAAAGAATTCAAATAAAGGCGACGATGTAGTACGCGCTAATTTTTTTATTTATTCATTTTAGGAAAAATCTTTCGTACAAGATCGTAAAGGCGTCCAACGGAGACGCGTGGGTGCAAGCGACGGACGGGAAAATGTACTCGCCTAGTCAAATTGGAGCGTTTGTTCTCGTCAAGGTGAGTTTTGTGTTTTATTTTATTTGGGAATCCAACATTTCTACATACATATTTTTAGTAAACAAACGGATACAGTGTACAGACTCAGAACTAATTACAGATTTCCACAAAGTATACAAAGCTAGTAAAGAAAATATATTACATATCAAATTTTGCAAATGATGCGGTGGTTTTATGCCATGGTAAAAGCTGGAAAGGAGTGTACAGTAAAAGTGAGAAAGGCTTGGAAAAGACGAAAACATGGCTAGATTATAACTTATTTACACTTAACGCCGAATGTGATGGCTTTTGAAAGAAATGAAAGTATATATTTTTAGATTTATTTCAACAGAGAGGGAAAAAGTTTTCGAGAAGAAATTTGGAAGTCTAGGCATTTACAGGGCTTATGACCTGTCATTGGCTGGTTTAAGTGGCCACTTTACACACTGTGTAACATTCACCATTCTGCCCATGTTTGTAAAGTGGCCACTTAAACCAGCCAATGACAGGTCATAAGCCCTGTAAATGCCTAGACTTCCAAATTTCTTCTCGAAAACTTTTTCCCTCTCTGTTGAAATAAATCTAAATATGAACAACTCCCTAGGGAGGAAATCCAGCCAGTCTGCAAGCATTTGGACATAATCAAACATTGTTGTATATATTTTTATTTATATCCCTACAGAGACGAGGTAGAATTTTTTTTCAAATTCAAGGTTCAGGATTATGGATATTCGAGCGTTTACAGGGCTTATGACCTGTCATTGGCTGGGTTAAGTGGCCACTTTATGTAGGTACTACAACTTATTTAGCGAATATCCACACCAGGTAACATTTTTGGTTTTTGTATATATGCTACGAATCAAGAACCCATCATTATACCTACTCCCGTCTTGGGAGAAAATCCAGATTTGTGTGCAGGTACACGAACCAAAAAATGTCAAATGAAAGTGTGACTAAATCTGAAATCACTGTGAATGGAGTTATACTAAAACAAGTAGAGGAATTTGCGTATCTGGGAAGTGTGTTCACTGGGGATGGAATGACTGAGAAAGATATTGAAAGGAGGGTGAGTGCCGGGAACAGAGTGAACGGTGCACTTAAATCGACCTTGGCAAATAAATGCTCGTCACAAGAGGCAAAATCGGCAGTTCACAACGGAGTCCCGGTCCCGTCCCTGATGTATGGGAGCGAAGTATGGACTTGGAAAAAACAGGGCTGAATGCTGTCGAAATGCGATCTCTCAGGCGAATGTGTGGTAAAATTATGTACGATAGATGCGCAAATGTCGAGATCCGTACATTATGTAAGGCTCAGACAAGCATCATGGACGAAATCAAGAAAGGAGCTCTGCGCCGGTTTGGACACGTAGAACGAATGGACAGCGAGAGAACGGCTAAGAATATTTACAATGCGAATGTTGATGGATGCAGAAATGGAGGAAGACCGAGAAAGACATGGCATGACCAAATCCAACAAATACTTGAAGATGGACATGTCAAAAGTCGGAATGATCGGCGCGCGTGCATGAGAAGATGTATGAATGTAGAGGAAGCGAGATCTGTATGCAAATATAGAGTGTTGTGGCGTTCTATCCTCTCTGCCTACCCTTATGGGGAAACGGCGTGACGGTTTGTTTTGTTTGTTTGTTTGAACGCGCACAAAACAAAATATTTGACTTTTAGTATAGACAAACGGAATCAGCCAATAGACAGAATCCTTCAAATTCATGAATTTACAAATGCAAGAAACAGCGACTGTGACTGTCAAACTATAGAAAAGGTCGATCATACAGAATATCTAGGTACGCACATTGATAGTTATTTAAGGTGGAACATGCACGTAGATAAGACAGCAATCAAACTAAGGAAAATGATATATTTATTAAAAAACATTAGAAACATCCCAAACAAAGCAACTTTAATTAAAGTATACTATGCTCTAGCACAATCAACAATTAGTTGTGGAAAATAGGATGGGGAGGAACAAATAAAACTACATTAGAGCCATTATAAATGCAAAAAAGACTAAATGCTTATACATAAAATCTCCTCATGCCAAAAAATATGTTTTGCCTAATATTATTGCTCATTGCACAAATTGCTTGCATGATGGTATCTCTAACACATGTAATTGTGAACTCATAGAATTTGTGGAGGAGTATAAGTATTTGGGTATTTTTATTGATCATAATTTTAAATGGGATCGTCATATATTGAAACTTTGTGATCGATTGCGGACTTTTTATAAGTTATCTTTTATTTTGCCTAAAATCACTCTTAGTCGAATCAATAATAAGATATGGTATAAAGTCGTGGGGACATTCGACTAAAACTAATATTAAAATGATCCAGGGTCTACAGTATTCTATAGTTAAGCGAATTGTACCTGCGGAGATTTACGAACGAAGAAGTAACAATGATCTCCTGTACAAAACAATCAAAACTCTGCCTGTTCGAGGACTACTGTGGCTTTGCATCATTTTGGAACAATTTAATAGTAATACATTCAAGTTTCCTCTCAAACATAACCATAATACGCGCTTCACGTCCAATGATCGCTTGGTAGTACCAAAAGTATGTAATAAATATGGAAATAGAACTTTCAAATATTTAGTACCTCGAATTTTCAATTTATTACCAAAAGAACTTAAATTTAACTCACATTGTAACAAGAGCAAAATAAGAGAGTGGCTACTCGATCAAAAGTTTATAAATGAATAGTAGCTTAGGTGTAAATATTTTATTTTTTCATATATTTTCTTGTATTTAAAAAATAAATTTATATATTATTATTTGTATAAACATGTTTAATCTGATCTTTCCGGCTGTTAATTTTTATATTTTATTCATTGTTTTTATAAATGTAAATAATATTATTAAGTCAGTATAAATATAATCTTCACCAACAAGCTACAAAAAGTGGCTTGGTGGGATTTTAGTTTTAGTAAAAATATAACAAGTGAATTTTTTTTAAATTGTAAAAATGTATAATACAACAACAACAACAAACCATCACGCCGTTTCCCCGTAGGGGTAGGCAGAGAGGATAGAACGCCATAACACTCTATCTTGGCATACAGACTTCGCTTCCTCTACATTCATACGTCTTCTTATGCACGCACGCCGATTATTCCTACTTTTGACATGTCCATCTTCAAGTATTTGATGGACTCGATCGTGCCATGTCTTTCTCGGTCTTCCTCGTTTTCTGCATCCATCAACATTTGCATCGTAGATCCTTTTAGCCGTTCTTTCGCTGTCCATTCGCTCTACACGTCCAAACCGACGCAGCACCCCTTTCTTGATTCTGTCAATAATGCGTGTCTCAGCCTTACACACTTCACGGATCTCGACATTTGTGCACCTATCATACATCGTTTTACCACACATTCGCCTGAGGGATCGCATTTCGACAGCATTCAACCTACTTTCATCATTATTTTTCCAATTCCATACTTCGCTCCCATACATTAGAGTTGGAATAATTATGGAATAATTATGCTATTAAATAAAATAATTTGCTGTTGAAATGCGATCATCGCGGAAAAACAATGTATGATAGGTGCCCTAATGTCGAAATTAGAGCAGAATGCAAGGCTGAGTTAAGCATTATCGACAAAATTAAGAAAGGTCTTTTGCGATGGTTCGGTCATGTGGAGCGAATGAATGATGAAAGAACGGCTAAAAAGATTTATGATGCGAATGTGTCCGGTTGTAGAAGTCGAGGAAGGCCGAGAAAGACATGGCATGATCGAGTACAACAAATTCTTGAAAGTGGTCATGTGAAAAGTCGGAATAATCGACGTGCGTGCATGAGAAGATGTATGAATGTGAAGGAAGCAAAGGAAGTGTGCCAGGACAGAGTGGTGTGGCGTTCTATCCTCTCTGCCTACCCCTCCGGGGAAATGGCGTGATGGTTAGTTAGTTTAGTTAGTTAGTTAAATAAAATAATAAAATAAATTAATAAAAGCCCAAAAAGCCTCACTAAGAGTAGCCAGCAAAAAGCCTTACCAATGCTCTACAGACAGACTTTTTACAGAGTTTCCGGTACTAGACATAAGACAAATGTACATAAAGACAATTTTAAGACATTTCCATCAAAATCCTGACAGACATAATGACGGACGACAAATTTACGACACTAGGCAAAGACAAAAGACAACACTTCTGCTCCCGAAGAAAAAAACAAATTACAGACAAAGGCTACTTTTCTGGCGCCTAAGCTAGACAACTTTTTAAGCAAGGACATATTGGCGAACAAAATGAAAAACAATATTTTCAAAGCTAGAGTACATCAATGGATTGCCAAAAAGACTCGACAGGAAGCCGAGGAATATGTTTCATATGTAAGAATGAAATTTTAGTTTCTTGAAAATCCTTTTTCGTTTTATTGATGTAGATATGTTTTAATTTTTTATTTCTTTTGAATTTTTACACAATTGATGTGAAATTATGTACAATTATGTACAATTATGTATAAATAAATAATACACTGACACTCCGGAACGTGCCTGTGAGCCAGTGGAGTGGCTATATCCATAAAAAAATAATATATATTTATATAAATAAATACATATAAAAATGTTATTTTCACGTACTCGTAAATATTTTTCAATAATCAAAGATTTTTAAATATTTTTTTTAAGAACAGTAAGTTATTGAAGATTGGCCGGGATTTGGACAAGGATGCTTGAAGAGAGGATAAGGAGGGGAAGGGAGATGTACATATTTATTATTATAATGTCTACTAAGTTACATAATGCTTTTTAGTGTAAATTTTAAATCTGACAGAGTCATGTTTGTGTAATCTATATCTTTAAATTTTGTATTGTACACAGAAAGAGTCCTACGAAAAAAAGCATTTTTAGCATACGAAGTTTTACTTATTGGTACATGAAACAGGTGGCACCGTCTGCAAATCCTGGCTGGCACATGTATTGTTATTAAACTAAGTAGTTCTGTACAGTCAAATATTTCTGTCGTAATTTTGTGAAGCAGTAGTTGGTCCGCACACACTCTGCGGTATTGTAGAGAAGTGATTCCATGGTAGGTGGAGGCAGCGAGAGTTGATACATAAGAAATACCGATTTGTATTTTAGGTACTTTATAAATTTGTTTTGAATATTTTCTATTCTTGTTGGTTCTTCTTCCAGAATGTGGGACAAATTTGCCGTTGTTGATGCCCGTGGGAAGAATGATCAGTCTGTTGAACAGCCTAAAAAATTGTAATTAATTTGCTCGTTTGATGACATCGACAGATGAAGGAGACAGCGGAGGCGTACCTCAACACTCCGGTCAAGAACGCTGTTGTCACGGTTCCCGCGTACTTCAACGATTCGCAGAGGCAAGCCACGAAAGATGCTGGTGAGCTGCTCGAAGATTTTTTTTACACCCTACAGGCATCTGCTGGCCTCTTTGTCTGCCTCGTGGTGTAGTGGTCAGCGTGTTTTGCCTACCATGCAGGAGGTCTCGGGTTCGACTCCCGAACGCGATGAGAAAACAGTGCTGTGAAATTTGAACACAAATGTGGCGCTCGACGCGACCGTTTTTGGCATTCATTTCTAGAACAAATCGGCCGTTGAAATTTCAATCGTAATGGGAATAATTATATCTGCCGAATTCATTGTGGTATTTAAAAAAAATATATATTTATTTATTAACGGACATTGTCCATTTATACAATTTATAGGACTTTAATATTACAATAAAAGAATAGTTAAAAATATTTAAAAAAAAAAGAAAAGCATTTACAAACATAAGGGACATCGAGACAAGATCTGGACTATTTATTTAGCGCTCGTTTAAATCGCTGTAAACTTAAAACCAAAAAAGTCCAAATGATCTTGTCTTGAGTTAACAGTATTCATTATGAAATAAAATAATGGAGAACGCTTTTTGCTACTTTTTAAAATTATTATAATGGACAACTTATATAGCGCCATTTTCGTAATATAATACCTCAAGGGCGCTTTACAAAGTTATTATATAAATAAATTAATTTAATTTGTAATTTAATTAAAACAATTTTTTGTTATCAAATGCTACAGATTTCTGCCTCGTGGAGTTGGGATGCGTTATTATTTTTTTGTAATATGTGTTGAATAAATAAACAAATCTCTGATCGTAACGAATGTTCGTAAGAGCGAAACGCCGTCTCTTCAGCCGTGGCGCATCATCACTCCGAGGTCCTATCCGCACGCTGACGACATCGTTGTATTTCCAGGTCAAATTTCCGGGCTGAATGTTCTCCGGGTGATCAACGAGCCGACGGCGGCCGCTCTGGCCTACGGCATGGACAAAACCGACGACAAAATGTGAGTACACATTGGTATTAACCCCTGTGTGGCTGTGACGCGAGGGTTGATCGATATCGGGGCTGGTATTCTAAATCTTCTCTGTCCTGTAGAGAAACTTAGTTATTATCATTGTAAGCATTTAGGGTGGCACGATCAGGTTAACGAAGTTAGTCGTAAACTTTATAGCAGTTTGCACTCACTTAAAAGATTACAGAATTTCTTGTCAATTAATGTTAAGCACACATTAGTCCAGAGCTTACTTCTTCCACTCCTTGACTACGCGGATGTATGTTATCCAGATGCTAACTCTGAATTACTTGATAAGTTAGAACGAACCCCTTATTTTTTCATTTTTTTCCACTGACCGGTTTCGAAGCTAAACAAGCTTTTTTCTCAATGTATATTTAACTAACTAACTAACTAACCATCACGCCATTTCTCCGCAGGGGTAGGCAGAGAGAATAGAACGCCACACCACTCTGTCCTGGCACACTTCCTTTGCTTCCTACACATTCATACATCTTCTCATGCACGCACGTCGATTATTCCGACTTTTCACACGACCACTTTCAAGAATTTGTTGTACTTGATCATGCCATGTCTTTCTCGGCCTTCCTCGACTTCTACAACCGGACACATTCGCATCATAAATCTTTTTAGCCGTTCTTTCATCATTCATTCGCTCCACATGACCGAACCATGGCAAAAGACCATTCTTAATTTTGTCGATAATGCTTAACTCAGCCTTGCATTCTGCTCTAATTTTGACATTAGGGCACCTATCATACATTGTTTTTCCGCACATTCGCCTGAGGGATCGCATTTCAACAGCATTCAGTCTACTTTCGTCCCTTTTTTTCCAACTCCATGCTTCGCTTCCATACATTAGGGTCGGTACCAGAACTCCATTATGAACTGCTAATTTAGCCTCTTGCGATAGACACTTATTTGCTACGACAGACTTTAAGGCACCATTAACTCTGTTACCGGCACTAACCCTCCTTTCAATATCCTCGTCCATATTTCCATCTCTAGTATAGTAACATACTACCCAGATATACAAATTCTTCGACCTGTTTCAAACTATCTCCATTGACTACAATCTTACATTCAGTCATAGTTACATTTCTTTCAAAGACCACGACGTTCGACTTTTGCACATTCATTAGCAAATCACTCTCCTTGCACACTTCGTAAACCTTTGTAACCGAGGATTGCAGTTCCTCTTCGCTGTCAGCTAGGAGGACTGCGTCATCGGCGTACAGAAGGCAACTGACATATATTTAACTAGTTAGTTATAATAGATTGTCCATAAAATAAATTATATTATACAAACATTTCATTTATAAATTGTTCAACACATATTTCTTAACCAACCTTTTTAATTCTGATGTGTTTTTTTCTTCCTAAATATTTTTCTCACACCGTAATATTTTTTAAACAACTCTGGACTACCTCGCTGTCTTCTTTTGAACGCTGCTCTTGTACGCTACCCACCGCTGCCTTCGGTAAATAAAAGCTTCTGGATTTGTCCATAACTGGATTGTTTTGTCGGCAGAATCGCCGTGTACGACTTGGGCGGCGGGACGTTCGACATCTCCATCCTCGAGATCCAGAAGGGGGTGTTCGAGGTCAAGTCCACCAACGGGGACACGTTCCTCGGCGGGGAAGACTTCGACAATGTCCTCGTCAACAACCTGGTCACCGAGTTCAAGAAGGAGGTACTTGCATCGCTGAGTTTTTTTTTTTTATCACTAAAAAATAGTGATGGGAAATTACTGATCACTGATCGTGTACCGATCAAATTGATTTTATCAGTTTTTTCATGCAAACATGAAACTCTGTTTCCGAAAATTGATATAAAAACGCAAAAATAAGCCTATTATAGTGTGTCTTAGACAATTATTTACTAAAAAATAAGACATAAAATACTTTTTTTCATGAACAACATCAAATTAATTATTTTTTTATTCAATCAATTTACATTGATCAATTTGTCCCATCTCTAACGTTCTTGCAAAATAATGTAACCTTGTAACAACGTCGTAAATAATGAGTTCATTTTATTAACATATTACAACAGAGATGAAGAACATTTAAGAGAAGGTAATATAGAAGTCCAGGCATCTACAGGGCTTATGACCTGTCAATGGCTGGTTTAAGTGGCCACTTTACACACTGTGTAACATTCACCATTCTGCCCATATTTGAACATCTATATTCTTTCAATTCTTTCATCTGTTGATGTTTGTGAAGTTAAAGAGCTGAAACCTTTATTTATGCGGGTGAGATTCATCTAATTGAATTATTTCACCTACATACTAGACTAGGCAACGCCTGAAAATATTATTTTTTCAATTTCTATACTTCTTCATGGACCAGGTAATTTATCAACAATATTTTGAGTTTGTCCAAATTTTTGTAGACAAGGACTGGATTCAACTCCCTGGGGAGCTGTTTATATTAACATATTACAACAGAGATGAAGAACATTTAAGAGAAGGTAATATAGAAGTCCAAAAATGATGTAACCTTGTAAGAACGTTGTTAATAATTAGGGTTATTTTAGTTCAAAGATGATTTTATATAATTATGTTGGTTTTATATGTCAAGCATTGTATAAAAAATTAATTAACATACCAGATACGAATGATTTTTCGTGTGTCAATATAAATCACTCATTAGACATTACTACAAAGTTGTGTCATCACTTTTTCTGATTCTAATCAAGCTATATTTTAAGGACTATAGTAAAATTATCGCCGAAATTTGAAAAAGCTCGTATCATGAAAAATATGTAACGGTATGAATAAAATGTGTATAGAATTGTTCTCGATATATTTTTCCTTATTGCAGCAAGGAGTCGACCTAACCAAGGACCCCATGGCCATGCAGAGGCTGAAGGAGGCCGCCGAGAAGGCCAAAATCGAGCTGTCCAGCTCCATGCAGACGGACGTCAACCTGCCGTACCTGACGATGGACGCGGCCGGACCCAAACACATGAATCTCAAGGTGATTTGACTTACAGTACAACCTCGTTTTTACGCTCTTCAATTTTACATTTTCCCGTTTTTAACACCGAAATGATCGGGACCTTTTTTCTTTATACACTTTTACAAGTATTCCCCCCAATTAACGTTTTTTACATTTTTCACAACCCCCGTTTTACGTCGAAATTTAATATCCTGGCATACAACCCTAGCCTCTTCCACATTCACACATCTTGTCATACACGCCCTTCGGTTCTGTCTGCTTTTGACATGACCAGACTTGAGATTTTGGTTTACCTGATCGTGCCGCGTCTTCCTCGGTCGTCCTCGTCTCACGTCGCCGTTCATTTCCGCCGTATATACTTGTTTTACCATTCTTTCGTCGTCCATTCGTTCCACGCGACCGAACCATCTCAGAGACCCTTTCTTAATCTCATCAATTATAATTGTCTCAGATTTACACTCTCGCCTGATTTCATCATTCGTAACCCTGTCGTACATTGATTTCCCACACATTCGTCTAAGAGATCGCATTTCATTCATCCTTCCTCTGCCAGTTCCATGTTGCACTTCCATACATAAGTGTCGGGACTAAAACTCCGTTGTGCACTGCCAGTTTAGCTTCGATTGACATATTTTTTATTAGAAATTACTGCGCTTAGTGCTCCGTTCATTTTGTTGCCCGCATTCACTCTTCTTTCAACATCTTTTTCTACTCTTCCATCTCTTGAAAACATGCTTCCCAGATACACAAATTCTTCTACTTGCTCGAGACATTCGTTGTTTACATTTATTATGCAGTCAGTAACCTCACTATCCCTTTCAAATATTTTACTTTACATATCAATAGTTACAAAATGGGACGGCCGTTAATTTTCCACCTTTTTTGCAGCTTTTTTAGAATGTTTTTTCTTCCGCAGTTGACGCGCAACAAGTTCGAGCAGCTGGTTGCGGATCTCATCAAGCGCACCGTCGGGCCGTGCACGCGGGCGATGCAGGACGCCGAGGTGCAGCGCAGCGACATCGGCGAGGTGCTGCTCGTCGGGGGCATGACGAGAATGCCGAAGGTAAGCCGTTCTCCATTTCTGTTGAAATATGCGTCGACCTCGATTGAAATCCCTCAACACTGTATCTTGATAATTTTTGCTACACAAAGGCAAGATGATCAGTTTTACGCTTCAGTAGCTCTATCACAAATAACTATCGACGGGCTTAAAAACACGCCAAGCATTTGAGCGATCACAATGAACAATAATGAACATTACAATATTTGAGTTTGTCCAAATGTTCGTAGACAAAAGACAGGATTTCACCCCCTCGGGAGTCATTAAGATTAACAAATTACAACAGGGATGGAGAATACCTTAAATAAGGAAATATGGAAGTCTAGGCATTTACAGGGCTTATGACCTGTCATTGGCTGGTTTAAGTGGCCACTTTACACACTGTGCAACATTCACCATTTTGCCCATGTTTGAACATCCATATTTCTTCAATTCTTCCATTTGTTGATTTTAGTAAGCCCTGTAAATGCCTAGACTTCCATATCCCTTATTTAAGGTATTTTCCATCCCTGTTGTAATTTGTTAATTATGAACATATTAAAATTTATTTCAACAGAGAGAGACGACATTTTTGAGAAGGGAATATGGAAGTCTAGGCATTTACAGGGCCTATGACCTGTCATTGGCTGGTTTAAGTGGCCACTTTACATTCACCATCCTGTCCATGTTTGAACATCCACATTTCCTCAACTCTTCCATCTGTTGACTTTTGTGAAGTAAAAGAGCTGAAACCTTTATCACGTGGGTGAGATTTATCCGGCTGAACCAAATCACCTACTTTTAAATATGAACAACTCCCTAGGGAGGAAATCCAGCCAGTCTGCAAGCATTTGGACATAATCAAACATTGTTGAATTACTACCTGGTAAAAGAAGAAGTATAAAAATTGGAAAATTGTTTTCAGGCGTTGCCATAGGGCGACTGCTTTTCTTGACATTTGGCTCGCCAAATGCCGGCTGAATTCAATGAATAGGGAGCTAAATAATAAATAAAAATAGCAGTTTTGGAATATTTTCCATATATACACCGGTGAAATTCAAATATGTGATTGCGCAGCAGGATTATACGTCGCGAAACGTAAATATTTTGACATTTAATATTAGGTGTTCATGGATGTCGCATTGTGATCGCGAATACGATGAACAACGTCAATAGTTGTTTGTGATTGAGCTACAGGCACCAGTCGAGGATCAATGAAATATTGCAATTTGAACCGCCTTTAAAATCAAACAACAATTCACCCTGCTGAGAGTTGAACCCTGGACCTCAAGAACGGTTGACGAACGCTCCAGCCATTGCACAACGAGGCCAACTTGACTCGATTTCTTTTCTATTTTACGTCCGGGGTTCTGATCTTATATCACACACAACTGCATTCTTTATCCGCGTGGGACGCCCTGAAATCTCTCCTCCTCGCCCAGGTCCAGTCCACCGTGCAGGAGATATTCGGGCGCGCGGCGTCGCGCGCCGTGAACCCCGACGAGGCGGTGGCCGTGGGCGCGGCCGTGCAGGGCGGCGTGCTGGCCGGCGACGTGACGGACGTGCTGCTGCTGGACGTCACGCCGCTGTCGCTGGGCATCGAGACGCTCGGCGGCGTCTTCACGCGCCTCATCACGCGCAACACGACCATCCCCACCAAGAAGAGCCAGGTGTTCTCCACAGGTAACTGCACTGTATTGACAATTAGTGACGAGAAAATGTTCAAAAAGGCTATAAAAAAATGGATAGTGGAGCTGGGTAGAAGTGAAATGGGTTGTCTCATTCGCCCAAACCAATATTGAATCAACTGCTCCACAAATGTATTTGTTGTTTCATTGTGCGTTATCTTGAGATATATTTATTTATTTATTTATTAACAGACATTGTCCATGTATACAATTTATAAGGTTTAAATATTACAATAAAAGAGTAGTTTAAAACATTTTTAAAAAAAGAAAGAAGCATTGACAAACATAAGGGACATCGAGACAAGATCTGGACTATTTATTTAGTGCTCGTTTAAATCCTTGTGAACTTAAACCAAAAAAGTCCAGATCCTGTCTTGAGTTAACAATACGACAAAGGCGGGTCATTGGAGAATTTAGGCCATAGTTTGTTCTATGCTGATCGATGAACAGTACTTCATTGTTTCTCAATCTACGAGTCGGAATATTGAATTTTACTTGTCCCAGTAATGATGGAACATCGATTATACCATTTAGTATGCCGAACATATATATGGAGTCAATATTAGTTCTACGTTTTTGTAGACTAGAAATATTAAACATTGACTCTATTTCAGCGTAAGAATAATTATCTCTCTCTAGTCCGAGCATCCACGCTATTTTTCGAAGCGAGCGATGTTGGACTGATTCAATGTGATTTATGCGATTGACATAGAATGGAGACCAGACCACTGAGGCATATTCAAGAAGAGGGCGAACAGTCGAGCAATAAAGAGTTTTGATTGTACGGACATGAGTAAAATCAGAGGATATTCTGTTAATGAAGCCGAGTAATTTCAGTGATTTATTTACTGTATTATCTATATGCTCGTTGTATGTCAGTTTATAGTCCAAAACAACTCCTAAATCTCTGATGGACTTGACTACATCAATTTTGGAGTTTTCTAATAGTGTACTCAAAGGAAATTGGTTGTTTTGTTCTATGAAATGACATTATTTGCATTTTTTATATATAATTAGTCTGTACGTGTGATGTCACTGAACTTCTCCTAAATGACTTAACGGATTTACATGCGGTTTTCATCAAAATGAAGATCTTTGCGCTGTGCGTGTTCGTAGATATTAAAATTTTATATCGAATATGTGAAAAAAAGTAAGAAGCATTTTTTTTTATAAATGCATTTAACGAGAATGCATTTATAAAAAAAATTAAGGATGTTGTCTTTTTGTGTTTACTAAAGCTTTGTTTTTGAATTTGTTTCCAAGCAACATTTACTTTTTATGGATCCCAATCAGATTCTTCCTTACATTCCTTATTATCTCTTCCCATTTAATTCTGTTTACTGGATTTTTGGTAACACTAAAAAAAAATCGCATTCATGGATAAAGTGCTCCCCTGTTGGTGAGAAGAGCCGAGTTTGACATACGTCAAAAATTCAATATTTGAATATCAATATTTTTTTTCTTTTGGAATTCAACCATAAACCGGTACCTATGTACCTACCTATCAATGAAAAGTCTTATTCCAAGCTGATAGCAGGCAAGCCAACGTGCGGGCAGGACAACGTCTGTTGGGTCTGCTAGTGTAATATAAATAATATAGATGTACATAAATTAATTATAAACATAAATACGTAGTGTTTAAAACTGTCCCCGTTGGTGAGAAGAGCCGAGTTTGACATATGTCAAAAATTCAATATTTGAATATCAATATTTTTTTTCTTTTGGAATTCAACCATAAACCAGTACCTATGTACCTACCTATCAATGAAAAGTCTTATTCCAAGCTGATAGCAGGCAAGCCAACGTGCGGGCAGGACAACGTCTGTTGGGTCTGCTAGTGTAATATAAATAATATAGATGTACATAAATTAATTATAAACATAAATACGTAGTGTTTAAAACTGTCCCCGTTGGTGAGAAGAGCCGAGTTTGACATATGTCAAAAATTCAATATTTGAATATCAATATTTTTTTTCTTTTGGAATTCAACCATAAACCGGTACCTATGTACCTACCTATCAATGAAAAGTCTTATTCCAAGCTGATAGCAGGCAAGCCAACGTGCGGGCAGGACAACGTCTGTTGGGTCTGCTAGTGTAATATAAATAATATAGATGTACATAAATTAATTATAAACATAAATACGTAGTGTTTAAAACTGTCTGAACATTTTGTTAATTATCTCTGTTTATTAAGTTAGTCTTCTTCGTTTATTCTCAAATGTAAAAATATTTTTTAAAAAAAGTATATTGTTAAGTGTCCTCGGCACGGGTAACCCCAGTGGGGTCACATTATTTTTATTATTAATTATAGTTTGTAAAACAAAAAATATGAATAAATAAATAAATAAATTGTGCCATCCATCTCTCGTCTGGATAGTGTAGTCATTGTGTTCTCTTTGATGTTGATTTTAAATGTGTCCGGTAGACAGAATTATTTTTAAAATTCTCCAATCATCGGATTACACCGGCTCGGAAACTAATGAGGAAATCGATGTCTCATTTTCCATTAAAAATTCTTACGTCGATGAAATTTAAATAACCTCAAAATCATTTAATTATTTACCTACATAATTTTATGTACTTTTTTATCTTTATTTATGTAAATGGGCATTGAAGGAATATGGGTGTTCAAACACAGTGTGTAAAGTGGCCACTTAAATAACCCAGTGACACTCGGCAATGTTTTGAGTACGTCCAATTGCTTGCAGACTGGCTGGATTTTCTCCCTGGTGAGTTCATATAAATTTGTTGCAACAGAGAGAGAAAACGTTTTTTAGAAGGGAATATAAGAGTCTAGGCATTTACAGGGCAAATGACATGTCATTGGATGGTTTAAATATAAATAACTCCCTAGGGAGAAAATCCAGCCAGTCTGCAAGCATTTGGACATACTCAAACATTGTTGAATTAACTACCAGGAAAAGAAGATGTATAAAAATTGGAAAATTGTTTTCAGGCGTTGCCTAGTAGGTGATTTGGTTCAGCCGGATGAATCTCACCCGTGTGATAAAGGTTTCAGCTCCTTTACATCTCAAAAGTCAACAGATGGAAGAGTTGAGAAAATGTGGATGCTCAAAATAGGCAGAATGGTGCATGTTACACGGTGTGTAAAGTGGCAAATGACAGGGCATAAGCCCTGTAAACGCCTAGACTCTCATAGTCTCTTGTCAAAAATGTTTTTCTCTCCCTGTTGCAACAAATTCAAAGCCAGTGACAGTTCATAAGCCCTGTAGGTGCCTAGATTTTTATATTGCACGCTCTAAAGTGCACATTAACTCAAAATATTGTTGAAATCACAACTCGTTCGAATATGACGCTGACTATCTCAATGGATCATTAAAAAACATTCTGCATATTAGTGATTGCAGTATTCGCGATGCTCTATAACATGTGAGATCGTCGATTATCATCATCGTTAATGCCATGTCTCTTCGCGCAGCGGCCGACGGCCAGACCCAGGTGGAGATCAAGGTGCACCAGGGCGAGAGGGAGATGGCGGCGGACAACAAGCAGCTGGGCGCGTTCTCCCTCGTCGGCATCCCGCCCGCGCCGCGCGGCGTGCCGCAGGTGGAGGTCACGTTCGACATCGACGCCAACGGCATCGTGCACGTGTCGGCGCGCGACAAGGGCACCGGCAAGGAGCAGCAGAGTGAGTAGAAAGACGCTTGAATTTCCTCATTCCCGGTGGAAACTCGTCATGTAAAAAATATCAATTCATATGTTTAATAAATGTAAACGCATAGAATTAAGAATAGTCCAGAAGAAGCGTAGAATCATATTTGAATACATCGGACTGTGTAAATTTCTTTGGAACGTGGAAACATTGATTGACACAACAGAGTAGATACGTAAAGGATCATTTAACTAGAGTAATTGAATTAATAAACTTTGAACTTAAAATACAAAACAAATTTTATTTTATATAAAACTGATATTTTTACATCATCTTAAATAGTATTTGATGTTTTGAAGATAATGTCGGTCAAATGTCCACCGCAGAGTTGTTTAATCCGAGGTCCAATTTTCATTAGTTCTCTCATTAGATGAGCAAAGTAGGGTAAAAGAATTTACTACCTTGGCAACTCTAACGAAATGTTAATTTTGTTTTCTTCGGACATCTGACAAATGGAATAATAATTTAATTTTTAAGTAATGTTTTTGCTACTTACTCATTCATTTGCTAATTACACATGGAATGTGATCCCATCCTGGTTCCTTAAAATCCTAGCAGTATTTCTACACTTTAAAGGACACAACACAACATTTATTAATTAACTTTGAACTTAAAAAATAAAATCAATTATATTTTACATAAAACAAATATTTTTATGCCACATTTAATTATATTTAACATTTTAAAGATAATGTCGGTAAAATTTCCACCCCGGCATTGTTTAATCTGAGAGGTCAAATTTTTGTTAGTTTTCTCATTAGTTGAGCAAAGTAGCGTAAAAAATTTGACTATCCTGGCAACACTAACAAAATTTCCATTTTGTTTTTTTTTGACAATCTGACAGATAGAAAAAAAAAAATATTTCTGTACTATTTCTAGTCGTGATCCAGTCCTCGGGCGGGCTCAGCAAGGACGAGATCGAGAACATGGTGAAGCACGCGGAGCAGTTTGCCGCCGAGGACAAGCGCCGGCGCGACACCGTCGAGGCGGCCAACACGGCCGAGGGCGTGCTGCACGACACGGAGACCAAGATGACCGAGTTCCGCGACCAGCTGCCCCAGGAGGAGGTGCGCAGAACTTGATTTTAATCCTCGGCACTCGAATGCCGCCGTGCCGTGTTAAATTATCCACTGTGTCTGTTTAAATCTATCATTTATATCTGGGCATCGCAACCGGGCTGTGGACTCACGGTTCAAAAATAGAAACGTTTATGTATTATGGACCGCCTCCGTGGCGTAATGGCTAAGACACTCGATTCACACGTGGGTTTGGAGTTTGATTCCCGGTGAGAACACAAATTTAATGTGATTTTTTCTCTAGCCTGAGTTTTCTGTGCCTTGATTCACCATTGTAATTGGGCCCCCTGAGCTATTGTGGTTAAAAAAATCATAAGAATATATATTTTTTTTTAATTTTGCATGTAAAAGTATCACTAGGAAAAATCTGTAAAAATATTATAAAAAAGATGTAAAGTAACAGAAATATGTGTGAAGGTATCGCCAAAAACGTGCAAAATTATCTCAAAAAACATTAAAAAGTATTGGTAAAAACATGTTTAAGTATCGCAATATATCTGTTACGTATAATTTGTATAAGTGTCGTTAAAAAACGTGTTAAATTATCTCAAAAGACATGTTAAAGTACCTCAATATATATAACTTTAAAAGTATAATTTATATCCATGTGGAATGTCGTTAAAAAACATGTAAAATTATCTCAAAAGACATGTAAAAGTATCAAAATATATCCGTTTAGAAGTATAATTTATATCCGTGTATAAGTGTCATTAAAAACGTGTAAAATTACCTCAAAAGACATGTAAAAGTATCAAAATATATCCGTTTAGAAGTATAATTTATATCCGTGTATAAGTGTCATTAAAAAACGCGTAAAATTATCTCAAAACACATGTAAAAGTATCAAAATATATCCGTTTAGAAGTATAATTTATATCCGTGTATAAGTGTCATTAAATAACGTGTAAAATTATCTCAAAAGACATGTAAAAGTATCAAAATATATCCGTTTAGAAGTATAATTTATATCCGTGTATAAGTGTTGTTAAATAACGTGTAAAATTATCTCAAAAGACATGTAAAAGTATCAAAATATATCCGTTTAGAAGTATAATTTATATCTGTGTATAAGTGTCGTTAAAAACGTGTAAAATTACCTCAAAAGACATGTAAAAGTATCAAAATATATCCGTTTAGAAGCATAATTATATCTGTGTATAAGTGTCATTAAAAATGTGTAAAATTACCTCAAAAGACATGTAAAAGTATCAAAATATATCCGTTTAGAAGTATAATTTATATCTGTTAATAAGTGTCATTAAAAACGTGTAAAATTACCTCAAAAGACAAGTAAAAGTATCAAAATATATCCGTTTAGAAGTATAATTTATATCCATGTAAAAGTGTCGTTAAAAAACGTATAAAATTATCTAAAAAAATATGTAAAGGTATTACTTAAAATATGTCAATGTGTCAAATATATCCGTTTAGAAGTATAATTTATATCCATGTAAAAGTGTCAAGTGTCAAAATTATCAGTCAACAGATGAAAGACTGAAAAAAAAAATGTATGTTCAAACATAGGATCAGTGTGATCATTACACAAGTCTAGGCTTCTATATTCCCTTTGCTTTATTCTGTTCTTCATTTCTGTTGAAAACACTTGGCAATAATTATATCTCCTTCCTTTTCCACTTGCAGTGTGACAAGATGAAAGAGGAGATCAGCAAGGTGCGCGAGATGCTCGCCAACAAGGACACGGTCGAGCCGGAGGCGCTGCGGACCGCCACGTCGACGCTGCAGCAGGCGAGCCTGAAACTCTTCGAGCAGGCCTACAAGAAGGTGAGAATAACAGATAAAATAGGTGGTGGCCGGATATTAGAATTCCGGAGGCCGGATACCAAAATATCCGGAGGCCGGATACCAAAATATCCAGCGGAGAGATACCAGATGAGATTGATATCATGGCGTCTGGATATAAGATAGTTCATATACGGCGGCCGGATACACGACAAAAATTTTGACGGTAGTAATAACATTTTTTAGAAATTTGTTGCAACAGAAAGGGAAAACATTTTTGAGGGGGGGATATGGGAGTCTAGGCATTTACAGGGCTTATGACCTGTCATTGGCTGGTTTAAGTGGCCACTTTACACGCTGTGTAACATTCACCATTCTGCCTGTGTTTGAACACCCACATTTCCTCAACTCTTCCATCATCTCAAAAACGTTTTCCCTCTCTGTAGCAACAAATTTAAATATGAACAACTCCCTAGGGAGAAAATCCAGCCAGTCTGCAAGCATTCGGACATACTCCAAACATTGTTAAATATTTTTTTTCTTATACTCGTCCAGGATTCTGTTTCTATTTCTCGCACAGAACTGTATTCTTCACTCGGCGCGGACACGGATAAATGATTTGTATGTGAATGTCAAAAATTCAAACTTGTTTTCTTTTGTTTTCAAGATGGCCGCCGACCGCGAGTCGTCGTCCTCATCGTCGACGGGCCCGTCGTCGAGCTCCGAGGAGCCGACGGGCGATGACAAGAAGAAAGAGGACAAGAATTGAAGTGCGCCACGCGTGTGATGGACCGTTACCGACTGTTTTTGTCTCCACAAAATTCAAGTTATACATTTTTGCATATAGAGTGTTGTGTAACTATAGTGACCACCGTATAATGCCTGTAACTGGTTTTACAATCGAATAATATTCGATTATTTTATAGCAGAAATATCCAAATTGTTGAGGTATTTGGTTGTTGAATGTTTGTTAAAATAATCGGGTCGTATTCTATTGAAATCACTGCGAACCAGTTTTAAAAATATTCAATTATCCGAATATTCGTTTGTAAAAAATATGTTGTAATTCAGTTATAAAAATATTCGGTTATCAAAATGCGAATTGTCAACTGTAAGGATATTTTATTTAAAAATATTTGATCTTTAATATATGTATGTAAAAAGATGCTGTTTCGGAGGTCGGCGACCACCGCTTGAAACTCCCCTATCCTGGGCCTTTCCGATCAGGCACGGGTGACTTGAGATTATTTCTTGAGCTGCGGTCAGCTTGCGAGCTGCCCGCAGCTCAAAAGATGCCCGAGCTAGAGCTTTGAACCGGCGCGCAGATCAGCTCAGATTATTTTACGCGACTGTCACGAGCCAGGCGCGAAAGGGCAATGGCAGCGAGTCGAACGATATAGGACGCACCGTTCGGCTCAAATAAACGCACGGTTCACCAAATCACGCGTACACGACGATTCGAACGAAACTCGCAATGTGCCACCGTGAGCTGTGACCCGCCTTTAAAAGTTTGAGCTGCAGCTCGTCAGCTCAAAGCGTTCAAACCGTCTTTTTGAACCGGTTCAAAATTGAGTTACCCGTGCCGGATTCCGATGAATATCGCTGCATCTGGATCCCAAGCCTCTGCTGAAGAGATCGGCTCTAATGTCCCTTCACTATGAACTGTAGAAAAGCTTATTTTTTTCCACCAATGTGGAGTCTTTCGTCTTTTGACAGTGGTTAGCAATTTTCCAATATATTCAAAACCCTTGCGTGAGCCCATTGGATACGATAATTATTTCCAAGACTATTCTATCATAATGAAATTAAAATCGGATATTCGAGCATAGCAGAATGTTTTTTTTTTTTTTATAATAATATTTATCATAGAATATTACGTTAAATATTCGATTATAAAATTATTCGATCACGTTAAATATTCGATTATAAAATTAATCGATCACGTTAAATATTCGATTATAAAATTATTCGATCACGTTAAATATTCGATTATAAAATTAATCGATCACATTAAATATTATATTATAAAATTGATCGATTACAAAAATAATCGGTTATAAAAATATTTCAACTTGAAAATACTCGAATATTTATGAGAATATTCGATTATTTGTTATTTTTTAAATCTATTTTTCAAAATATTTATAAACCGAATTATTCGATTTTAATAAAATAATCGATCAACAAAATATTCCATTTCAATAAAATTGGAGTTTCACTTGCAAAAAACTCACTGATAAAAACAAACGAAAGAAATTATTAATTCCAATGGGCTCTTTTCTTAATCGATTATTTCATAACCAATAACAACTCCAGCCTATGAGATACGATAATTATTTTTAAGAACATTCAATTGTAATTAAATTAAAATCGAATATTCGATTAGACCAATTATGTTAAATATTCGATCATAAAAATAATCGAAATTAAAAATGTCCGATCTAGAAAATACTCGAACTCTGATTATTGGTTTTAGAAGTTTTTTTTGTAAAAATATTTTTCAAGTTCGATTGTAAACAAAAATGAAATAATCCATTTTCAAATATTCCGTTTTGAAAATAATCAATTATGAAAATATTCCATTGCTCAAATCTCACTGATCAAAACGAACGAAAGAAATGAATAATCACAATGGGCTCTTTTCTTAATCGATTATTTCATGGCCGATAACAACTCAAAATATCAAGTCGCCTTTTTAGATCTGTTATTTTTTATAACCGAATATTTATATGCTGTAATAATTTTGGACTTATGGATCGGTTAGATCTCACAACTGGTTTAATAACAAATAATTAATATTATTTGATTATTTCTATCGGGACGACGAGCGTTCGCATTTAATCACTACTTTGAAAATGATTTTCGTTTTGTTCAATTTCTGTTCGCACGCCTTCGGCTGGTTGTGGAGCGCAAGTCTTGCAATGAAAAATTGAAATTTTGTTATTTTTGTAAATAGTTTTCTTAATTTAGTGTCTGTAGCTCAATCACAAATAACTATCAACGGCTTAAAAACATGCTAAGCATTTGAGCGATCACAATAAACAATAATGAACATGCTTAAGTTATCGCACGCGTGTGTAATCTCTAAGTCAACGCTTGCGTCAATTTGTTTTTTGTTTTCCTCGTAAATAAATACAGTTCACTGGCGAAAAATCGGCGTTTACTATTAATAATAATACAATACATTGCATTTGCAAAATAGTAAGGAGTATCTAATACAAAAAAGTGAAAATTTAATTGACATGCATTATTGACAGAATCAAGAAAGGGGTGCTGCGTCGGTTTGGACACGTAGAACGAAAGAACGGCTAAAAGGATCTACGATGCGAATGTTGATGGATGCAGAAAACGAGGAAGACCGAGAAAGACATGGCACGATCGAATACCTGAAGATGGACATGTCAAAAGTAGGAATAATCGGCGTGCGTGCATTAGAAGATGTATGTTCTATCGTCTCTGCCTACCCCTACGGAGAACGGCGCGATGGTTTGTTGTTGTTGAAAATCAAATTACAAATACTATGGCGACTTCTTTTCTTGACATTTGGCTCGCCAACCGCCGGCTAAATGCAATGAATAGCACGATAAATAATAAATAAATAAATAAATAAAAACAGCAGTTTTGGAATATTTTCACCGGTGAAATTCAAATATGTGATTGCGCAGCAGGATTATACGTCGCGATAGGTAAATATTTTGACATTTAACATTAGGTGTTTGCGGATGTCGCGTCGTGATCGCGAATACGATAAACAACCATGGTGAGACATTGTCAGCACGTCGATAGTTATTTGTGATTGAGCTACTGGTTATGTTATATATTATGTAGACACAAAATAGAAATGATTAATTTTAGTTGTTAAACTTTATCTACTGTAATTTTGGGTAGCATTGACAACACAGTGTTAGACTAATGCAAAAAATTCTAAAATATTGTGTTTTGCTAAAAATGTGTCACATTATCACAAATAAAAGGCATTCCCGAAGACGTGTAATTATGTAAAAAATATCAACATGTTTTATTAACATATTACAACAGAGATGAAGAACATTCAAGAGAAGGTAATATAGAAGTCTCGTCATCTACAGGGCTTATGACCTGTCAGTGGCTGGTTTGAGTGGCCACTTTACACACTGTGTAACATTCACCATACTGCCCATATTTGAACATCCATATTCCTTCATCCTTTCACCTGTTGATATTTGTAAACAAAACCGAGCACTTTAAGGGAGTCATTACGTAGATTAACTATATGAAGATTGAAAAGTGCCCTACGCACCATTATGTGCGGAAAGGTCATGACGATGAACATAGTCAGAATGGAGAATTAACATGTTACAATAGAGATGAAGAACATTCAAGAGAAGGTAATATAGAAGTCTCGTCATCTACAGGGCTTATGACCTGTCAGTGGCTGGTTTAAGTGGCCACTTTACACACTGTGTAACATTCACCATTCTGCCCATATTTGAACATCTATATTCCTTCAATTCTTTCATCTGTTGATGTTTGTGAAGTTAAAGAGCTGAAACCTTTATTTATGCGGGTGAGATTCGTCTAATTGAGTTATTTCACCTACATACTGACTAGGCAACGCCTGAAAATGTTATTTTTTCAATTTCTATACTTCTTCGTGGACCAGGTGGATTTATCAACAATATTTTGAGTTTGTCCAAATTTTTGTAGACAAGGACTGGATTCAACTCCCTGGGGAGCTGTTTATATTAACATATTACAACAGAGATTACCTTCTCTTAAATGTTCTTCATCTCTGTTGTAATATGTTAATATAAACAGCTCCGCAGGGAGTTGAATCCAGTCCATGTCTACAAAAATTTGGACAAACTCAAAATATTGTTAACCGTTTTGAAATCTAAGCAGCGCTGTCGCGCTGCATGTATTGGTGGCGAAGATTGCCGTGCGGCGCTTTCGCGCTGCAGTTTTTAGTGAGCGTTGTCAGTCGCCGTGAGTGCACGCGTTTTGTTTGAGTGTGGTGTCCATATATGGCGGTTGGCGCGTGTTTTGAAAACCATTAATTATTGTTGTTATTAACATACTTGCAAATTAAGCGTAGCACTAAAACGGTTCAATTTATTGCCACGGAGAGAAAAAAAATTATTGAGAAGGCAATATGGAAGTCTAAGCATTTACAGGGCTTATGACACGTCATCGGCTTGTCTAAGTGGCCACTTTACACACTGTGTAACAGCCGGATGAATCTCACCCGCGTGATAAAGGTTTCAGCTCCTTTACTTCACAAGAGTCAACAGATGGACGAGTTGAGGAAATAAGCATGTTTCATTATGGGCAGAATGATGAATGTTGTGAATACACACTGTGTGACATTCTTCATTTTTGCCCATGTTTGATCAGCCGTATTCCTTCAATTCTTCCATCTGTTGACTCTAGTGGAGTGTGTGTGAAGTATTTATGTGAAATAATTCGTTCAGATGATGGAACAATTAAAGAAATATGGATGTTACACGGTGTGTAAAGTGGCCACTTAAACCAGCCAGTGACAGGTCATAAGCCCTGTAAATGCATATTTACTTCTCTAAAGTGTTCTACATTTCTGTCGTAATTCATTAATCCATTCTTTTGTCTACAAACGTTTGTAAAAATACGTAAACGAAAATAAATGTAAAAAAAACTCTCTCGAGTCACTGTGTGACCTGAGGTTAGGAAATGATCGCCCGTTAATCATTGTCTCTTTTCATCTTGTGAAAATTATATGTGTGTCTTGCTTAGTGATTTAATTAGATTACATCTCTTTCTGTCGAATGAATGATTCATATATTTGTCCCGAGACCCTCGAGAGATCCTCGTGGACAAAATATTTTATTTAAAATTAACCTAAATATGTGTTTTTTTTTGTTCTTATGTGTTAAGGTTAAAAGTATCCAAAAAACATGTTTGAGTTTAACAAACAGTGTAAAAAATATTCAATGCTACCCAAAATTACTATATTAATTTTTAATTTAGTACAATAAAATTTATGGAATCAATTAGTTTTAAATATTTTGATTCATTAAAAAGTTTTTTAAAAATGTAAGAATTATTGTGTTTTAATTAAACAAATGTAATTTAGTATATAGGATACGGGAATGAATCCAGCGATTAAGTATTCAGAGAGGATAGAACTCCACATTTCACTATATCTACACAAATCTTTATATTATAATATTGTATATTACGCGTGCGACATTACTCCAGATTTAAAAAACAATTGCAGCAAAACCCTTGTTTTACGTTTTTCAAGGGAAAAATGGAAAAATGTATGAGAAAAATGAAATTTCATTAAAATATAATTATTGTACAAGACTAGACTAAATATACTGCAGAAAAATTGTAAGAACTGTCATGATTGGGGATTATTCATATTTACCAATGATATAATTAAAAATATTTTGTATTTTGTCAAACAATACAGCAATGTGTTATTTATTATTTAACTAAAAAAAAATACATGTTAAATAATTTTATCAAGTGTCGAATTTTTCCCTAAATATTAGGAAATTTTATTTACATGGCATCACTTTTTTCGTATGGCACCACAGAATTTCAACTGTCATTTACATCGCGGCAAAACTTGATCATGCCATGTCTTTCTCGGCCTTCCTCGACTTCTACAACCGGACACATTCGCATCATAAATCTTTTTAGCCGTTCTTTCATCATTCATTCGCTCCACATGACCGAACCATCGCAAAAGACCTTTCTTAATTTTGTCGATAATGCTTAACTCAGCCTTGCATTCTGCTCTAATTTCGACATTAGGGCACCTATCATACATTGTTTTTCCGCACATTCGCCTGAGGGATCGCATTTCAACAGCATTCAGTCTACTTTCGTCCCTTTTTTTCCAACTCCATGCTTCGCTTCCATACATTAGGGTTGGTACCAGAACTCCATTATGAACTGCTAATTTAGCCTCTTGCGATAGACACTTATTTGCTACGACAGACTTTAAGGCACCATTAACTCTGTTACCGGCACTAACCCTCCTTTCAATATCCTTGTCCATATTTCCATCTCTAGTGAACATACTACCCAGATATACAAATCCTTCGACCTGTTTCAAACTATCTCCATTTACTACAATCTTACATTCAGTCATAGTTACATTTCTTTCAAAGACCACGACGTTCGACTTTTGCACATTCATTAGCAAATCACTCTCCTTGCACACTTCGTAAACCTTTGTAACCGAGGATTGCAATATGATAGCTAACATCACAAAAAGTCTTGCAGCTTCAAAACGCATCGACAAATGGAATTTCAACAACATAAGAATGATTTAAAAAAGTTAATAATAAAAAATAATTTTAAAAAACGCAATAATAATACTGTTAAGTACTGATTTTACATTTTCTATACTGGCAACTCATATAAGACTAAATATTCCTTTCCTTCCCAAATCCTTCCTATTTCAAAATTCTTGTTGCTTCTACCGTTCTGTGAGAAAGTCACATGTGAAAATGCACCTCTCTGATAAATCTTTATCATATACTGCGTCAGCATATTCGAACAAATTGAAGTTTAGTCTGTTATAAATAGACTAAATTGTACAGTTCATCATCATCCACACGATACGGATCGGAAGAACATTAAAAGTGAGTAACAATTCCATACAGTCCGCTAAAACTCCAAAATCCCGCTGTTATCAGTTACTCGATGCCTGAGAGGCATTGAACTGACCAAACAAATACATTATGTTTATAACATCAATAATATTTGTATTGCCAATTTTTTCAACGTTCTGCATCGTAATTTATCGATGTAAAGACTTTATTCTTCCTAAACACGCGTCAACAGTACGTCACTATTTAGTAAAATGTCAAAATTAGACACTTCAACAAAATGGTTAATTGCACTGCACCTACTTTGGATTTAGTTGGAGACAATAATTTACACATTTTTTAATTTACCTCGATTTTACTCTCCAGTCACGCGGCGTCGCGCGGCTCGTCTTTTGACAGATCGAATGAGTTATGAAAAAATTTCAACGTAAAATCGGGGCCATGAAAAATATACAAAACGTTAATTGAGGGAATATTTGAATGATAATGTATGGAAAAAATGGGGCCTAAATATTTCGCAGTGAAAGGTAAAAACGAGGTTTTACTGTATATCAAATATCACAAATTCACCCAAGTTTTTTTTTCCAGTAGATTTTTCTATTTAAGGTTACTATGTTATGTTTGAAAGCATGTTTTTTTTTTAAACAAAATTTTCTCATTCAAATGCTCCCTTAATGATGAATTTCATCATCATTCCATATCCGCTTCCTGCCAGCTCCTGCGTGTCCTCCCAAGTCAGGTTCGCGTCCCGCAGTTCCGACATGAACTGCCGACGAAGTCAGCGGCAGACGTCCAGGAAAGGAAGAGGATTGATGCATTCGAGATGTGGCTGCTGCGTGTGCCTCGGACAGCCAGAAAGACGATGCATCGATACTGGAAGAGCTCCATATTACAACTCGTCTGTCAGTGGTGTGTTTGAGAAGGATACTGTCTTTCTTTGGACATATTGCTGGACGCGAGCCAGACAATCTAGAAAAGGCAATAGTGTCTGGCCGAGTTGAAGGTGGCAGAAGCCGGGGTAGAATCCCATATAGATGGACTGACCTAATAAAGGTGGCTACATTTGATGAGTCAGTTCATCGGGCTGAGGACAGACTGGAGTTGAACGGACTTATCAGAAGTGTTCATGATGATCACGATCCTCAGCATTGAGGGACCGACTTGGAAGAAGAAGTCTTCAAATGGCGTGGTGCACCACCGCCGTCTTCCGTAGACGGGCGGTTTCCACACAGAACGGATGCAGTGACAACTGTCATCGAGCAGTGTTTAATCCTCCCTCCCCGGTGACGTGTAGCCAGTACACATTGCGTGTAGTGACTACACAGCACCGTAACGCGCGGGTGTATTTAGGACAGTAAGTGAAAGGTTAAAACCACACTTGACAAAGTGGCAAAAGTTTTCCTTCTCCTTTGAGATATGGACAATAAAATAAAACTTCAGTTTTTAAAGCATATTCTATGTATATTATGTAACATTTTAAAAATGCAAAAATTACACAAATCATTTTACAAATGCTTACAAATTTGTACAAAGTTTTTTTTTACAAATATTCCAGTAACAGTTCTCCACACATTGCCCTATGCACCATTAGGCATGGATCGGGGCGTGATTTTGATATTTTAGAGATTTTCTATGCCAAATTTGGGTTAATCAAATTTTTGTCAGCACTTTTTACAAATTTGAATACGATAAAGAATTTATTAATTAACATTTGTTTAAATTTACAATAGTTTACATTTACAGCAGTATTATATGGAAAATATATTAAATTTAACAAATAAACATTACATTTGAACAAGTCAAGATACGTTTGAACAAATAAACATTAAAGTTGACAAATCAAGATATATTTGAACAAATAAACGTGAAAATGGATAGATCAAGGTACATTTGAACAAATAAACATTAAAGTTGACAAATCAAGATATATTTGAACAAATAAACATTAAAGTTGACAAATCAAGATATATTTGAACAAATAAACGTGAAAATGGACAGATCAAGATATATTTGAACAAATAAACGTGAAAATGGACACATCAAGGTACATTTGAACAAATAAACATTAAAGTTGACAAATCAAGATATATTTGAACAAATAAACGTGAAAATGGACAGATCAAGATATATTTGAACAAATAAACGTGAAAATGGACAGATCAAGGTACATTTGCACAAATAAACATTAAAGTTGACAAATCAAGATATATTTGAACAAATAAACGTGAAAATGGACAGATCAAGGTACATTTGCACAAATAAACATTAAAGTTGACAAATCAAGATACATTTGCACAAATAAACATTAAAGTTGACAAATCAAGATACATTTGCACAAATAAACATTAAAGTTGACAAATCAAGATATATTTGAACAAATAAACGTGAAAATGGACAGATCAAGGTACATTTGCACAAATAAACATTAAAGTTGACAAATCAAGATACATTTGCACAAATAAACATTAAAGTTGACAAATCAAGATACATTTGCACAAATAAACATTAAAGTTGACAAATCAAGATATATTTGAACAAATAAACGTGAAAATGGACAGATCAAGGTACATTTGCACAAATAAACATTAAAGTTGACAAATCAAGATACATTTGCACAAATAAACATTAAAGTTGACAAATCAAGATATATTTGAACAAATAAACGTGAAAATGGACAGATCAAGGTACATTTGCACAAATAAACATTAAAGTTGACAAATCAAGATACATTTGCACAAATAAACATTAAAGTTGACAAATCAAGATACATTTGCACAAATAAACATTAAAGTTGACAAATCAAGATATATTTGAACAAATAAACGTGAAAATGGACAGATCAAGGTACATTTGCACAAATAAACATTAAAGTTGACAAATCAAGATACATTTGCACAAATAAACATTAAAGTTGACAAATCAAGATACATTTGCACAAATAAACATTAAAGTTGACAAATCAAGATATATTTGAACAAATAAACGTGAAAATGGACAGATCAAGGTACATTTGCACAAATAAACATTAAAGTTGACAAATCAAGATACATTTGCACAAATAAACATTAAAGTTGACAAATCAAGATATATTTGAACAAATAAACGTGAAAATGGACAGATCAAGGTACATTTGCACAAATAAACATTAAAGTTGACAAATCAAGATACATTTGCACAAATAAACATTAAAGTTGACAAATCAAGATACATTTGCACAAATAAACATTAAAGTTGACAAATCAAGATACATTTGCACAAATAAACATTAAAGTTGACAAATCAAGATACATTTGCACAAATAAACATTAAAGTTGACAAATCAAGATACATTTGCACAAATAAACATTAAAGTTGACAAATCAAGATACATTTGCACAAATAAACATTAAAGTTGACAAATCAAGATATATTTGAACAAATAAACGTGAAAATGGACAGATCAAGGTACATTTGCACAAATAAACATTAAAGTTGACAAATCAAGGTACATTTGCACAAATAAACATTAAAGTTGACAAATCAAGATATATTTGAACAAATAAACGTGAAAATGGACAGATCAAGGTACATTTGCACAAATAAACATTAAAGTTGACAAATCAAGGTACATTTGCACAAATAAACATTAAAGTTGACAAATCAAGATACATTTGCACAAATAAACATTAAAGTTGACAAATCAAGATACATTTGCACAAATAAACATTAAAGTTGACAAATCAAGATATATTTGAACAAATAAACGTGAAAATGGACAGATCAAGGTACATTTGCACAAATAAACATTAAAGTTGACAAATCAAGATATATTTGAACAAATAAACATTTACTGAAAAGGACTAGACTATAACACGTCATGCAACTACAGAGCGCATGGATGATTTTAATTTTAGCACAATGGTGAGCATATTGCTACGTTTATATCTTACAACACGTCTTGCAGCTACAATGCACATGGACAATAGTTTAAATTTTATGTTTATAATTTCACAATAACGTCATTTGAATAACTCTGATGATACGTACGTGCTTCCTCGTGGTGAAGTGGTTGGGTGTTTGACTACCACAAATGAGGTCCCGGGGTCGATCCCGAGGAGGAACACGAAATATTTATGTGTAGCAAAAGATGCTTCATGATCGCCAATACGCTGCGATGGAGTACCAACGTGGTGCTCTATACACCACTGGGTGTGGATGAGGGAATTGTGGTGATCTTAATACTATGTTTCATAATTCTGTCTAAATATATAATTTTATTTATTTTGCACATCCATTTATTTTTTTGTTGTAAAAAGCCTTTTTTTTATTGTCGTTAAGAACGTCTCGTAATAAACAAAACCTTGAATTTCTTCTGTTATTTTTTAAACACTAAAGTCTACAAAGATTTGCACCTATTAGTGAAATGGTAACAATCTTTTGACATGTTTTATTACAATGTTATTGGTGTGACGTGTCATCTTTTTAGATCAGTTTACATGTTCATTATTACAATGTTATTGATGTGACACTTCTCTTTTTACACCATTCACATGTATTATTACAGTGCTATTGATATGAGATGTTTACTAACACATTTTGGATAATGTTTAATTGTGATAATACATGATTTGTGAAGTTATTGATGTGACATGTCACTTTTTACGTCGATTTACATGCATGATTACAATGTTATTAACGTGACACGACTATATACGCATTTTGGATAGTATCTTATTGCGATAAAACATGTTTTACTGTGAAGTTATTTGTGTGACATGTTTCTTTTTATACTAGATGACATCATAAACTTTTTTCATAATCCTATTTCATTTATACAGGGTTTTCTTTAAACCCTGCCACATCCGAAACCACGATGATCAGTATGAGAAAGAAGACATATTGGCACATTAAAATATATTTTTAGAACGACTAAAATCTTCAAAATAAAATATAGAAAAAAAAACAAATAGTTGCTTACTTCTGCAGGGGAGAAGCGAGGGGGGCGCGGCCGTGCAGTTAAAACTCCCCTCTCCCCTCTTCGTTTCTCCTCTGCAGAAGTGAGCAACCATTTGTTTTTTTTGTATATTTTATTTTTTATGATTTTAGTCATTCTAAAAAAATATTTTAATGTACCAATATGTCTTCTTGCTCATACTGATCATCGTGGTTTCGGGTGTGACAGGGTTTAAAGAACACTCTGTATATTATGTTTACGCGTGTTTTAGCATTGTCTTGACATATATTATTACAATGTTATTGGTATGGCGTGTTTTTGATGTGACACGTATCTTTTTACATGGATTTACGTGTATTATTACAATCTTATTGATGTGACACGTCTCTTTTGACATTGTTTGGACATGTTTTTTTTATTACAATGTTATGGGTGTGACATTTCTTTTAAACTCCAACTTTAATCTAGTAAGCCAAACATCTCCGACACTACTTCAAAAAATATTTTCCATGCGTTTTTAAAAATTATTTTACAATTTTAATATTTATTTATTTATTTATTTACGGACCTATTCAGTCCATTAAATTACAGTAAATACACTTTTTAAAAAATATATATACAGGTACAGTTAAAATAAAATAAAACTAAAGAAAATGAAAGCAAGGACAAAAAAAATCGATAATAAATACATTGAGACAAGATCTGGTCTATTTTAGTGATTGTTTGAATCTAGAAAGACTTTATATTCTATTCAATTCATAATAATTATCTCTTAATAATAAAATTACTATATACAAAACAAAAGCGAAAATATATTTGAACATTTAGATACAAAAAAGTACCAACAAGGAAAAACGGCACTTAAACACATGGGTAATAAAAGTCATTTTTGCAAGACAAAAAAAAATCCATTTCAAAGGAAAACAATCTTTGTATCGTTTGTATTAAAGAGCATTTTCGCTCATATATATTTACAGTACAAAACATGAGCAATTTATAATTAATTCTTATGCACCTCGCAATAAGGTTCGATTTCGGTTGCATATAATTTCAAGGACGAATATTATTTCAGACAATTGTGGACCTTACTGCATGATGCAGTAAGGGTTATTTTGGCATGCTACTATTTATATTTAGTCCCTAATGCGTTAGGCAAAAATAGTATCTATGGCTATCGATGTAAAAATCACATTAGCGTAAAACAAACTATAAATTAGGCATTAGATTCGTTCTGGCTGCTACGCAAAACAGGTCCTTATGTTAGTTATGCAAAATAATCATCACCAACAATGTTTTGAGTATGTCCAAATGTTTGTAGACTAGTTGTTAAGATCTAAATTTGTTGCAACAGAGAGGGAAACATTTTGAGAAGGAAGTATGGAAGTCTAGGCATTTACAAAGCTTATGGGCATGCACTCACGCTGCATTTTTACTGCTTACAACACCGGAACTGCGTTGAACTCGACGTGGACACGATCGAAACCAGCCAGAATCTTCGTGTCCCTTGTCGGCTTCAGTTCAGTTAGCTTTTTGCTCTCTCTCTCTAAGACTTACAAAAACACACATAATATAAATTCGTGTCGCGGTTAATTCATTCAGTGTTGTACTTAATTTAATCGCTTTTTGTATAATCTTTTATTCATCATATTATCTATTGAACCTCAGAACAATGTAAGCGAATCTTTTATTCAATTTCACACAACCTTTGAACAAAAACTGCGCTAAGTAAACTAGCCATTTAACTAACCAACTAACCACACTGCGTAACATTCACCATTCTGTTTATGTTTACTACTGCTACTACTACCATCACGCCATTTCCCCGTAGGGGTAGGCAGAGAGAATGGACCGCCACACGCGTCTATCCTGGCATACAATCCTAGCCTCTTCCACATTCATACAACTTGACATACATGCCCTTCGGTTCTGTCTGCTTTTGACATGACCAGACTTAAGATATTGGTTTATCTGATCATGCCACGTCTTCCTTGGTCGTCCTCGTCTCACGTTGCCGTTCATTTTCGCCATATATACTTGTTTTACCATTCTTTCGTCGTCCATTCGTTCTACGTGACCAAACCATCTCAGAGACCCTTTCTTAATCTTATCAATTATACTTGACTCAGATTTACACTTTCGCCTGATTTCTTCATTCGTAACCCTGTCATACATTGATTTCCCGCACATTCGTCTAAGAGATCGCATTTCAACCGCGTTCACTCGGCTTTCATCCTTCCTCTGCCAGCTCCATGTTTCACTTCCATACGTAAGTGTTGGGACTAAAACTTCGTTGTGCACTGCCAGTTTAGCTTCGATTGACATATTTTTATTAGAAATTACTGTGCTTAGTGCTCCGTTCATTTTGTTGCCCGCATTCACTCTTCTTTCAACATCTTTTTCTACTCTTCCATCTCTTGAAAACATGCTTCCCAGATACACAAATTCTTCTACTTGCTTTTGTTTAAGCATCCAAATTTCCTCGACTCTTCCATCTTGACAGGTCATAAGCCCTGTAAATGCCTAGACTTCCATATTCCCTTCTCGAAAACTTTTTCCCTCTGTTGAAATAAATTTATGTATGATATCGTTCATTGTGATCGCTCAAATGCTAAGCATGTTTTTAAGCACGTCGATAGTTATGTGTGATCTAGCTACAGGTCATAACCAGCTAATCCAGTCTTTTGTCTACGAAAATTTCGACAAACTCAAAATTGTCACCTAAATTCCAACATACATACATATTGTCTCCAAGGGTCACTATCGCTCGCAGCCGCCCTCTAGCTCCGGCCCGACGCCGGCCCCCTCCTCCAGAGTGTGTAGCCAATCGAAGATCATCATGTTTCGTTCGTATTTAGAAAGCGGGCGTCCTCTTTCGCGCTCCACGTCTCGGAGAGTGAGCGCAGCTCCTCGGGAGACCTGAAAAATTAATTCAGCGTTTGAGGAGAATATTAGACATTATACCAGTCGGTTTCAGTCGCTTCTTCTTCACGCCTGCGTGTCCTGGAAGGCCGGCGATGGCGAGCTTTCAGTTTTTTTCCGGCGGAACTAAGGGACGCGAAATCGATGTGGCGAGAGTGCTGACTGGCAAAGGGTCTCCTAGAGGCGTCGTGAAATAGAACTGGAACCCTCGACGAGTGTTTCTGACTCGATGGCTGAGGTCCTTGGTTCACGGAATATTCATTTTGAATGTTGTTAAAACTGCAATGTTTCATTGCTCCTGGATTGGCATATGAAGCGCCGGACTGATAACCTTAACTTAATATAACGGATGATCGAAATACGCTGCATTTGGTATAAAAATGCAGTGCCAGATGCACCAATGGAAGTGGAAAGGGTGTAATAATGATTGTGATTTATATTTTATTTATATTCCTACAGAGATGAGGTAGAATTTTTTCAAATTCAAGATTCAGGATTATGGATATTCGAGCGTTTACAGGGCTTATGACCTGTCATTGGCTGGGTTAAGTAGTGGCCACTTTATGTAGGTACTACAACATTCCCCATTACGCTTATTTAGCGAATATCCACACCAGGTAACATTTTTGGTTTTTGTATATATGCTACGAATCAAGAACCCATCCACAAGCGAGTTGAAAGCGCCATCTATGCATTGATATTGAAGTTAAGTATTTAATTAGCAGATTACTTTATTTTATGTGGTTAAGACTCATCAACCGAGTTAAATTAAGTACTAGTAAACGCCCGTCTTGGGAGAAAATCCAGATTTGTGTGCAGGTACACGAACCAAAAAATGTTAAAAAAAAAAAAAAAAGATTGTGATTTATTTTAAGATTTAAAAACAATTAATGTATCCAATTATATATATATACTTATGTATAATTTAGACTTGACTATTCCTCCAATCAATTAAAATTGTGAAGCTAATGTGGGCAACCTGGCCACATCAAACCGAATTTATCAACGCCAAGCTGTCCACACTAACAAACTCAACACATGACCAAGTTCTGACAAACAGCGCTGGCGACTGACACGTTTCGCAGCGTCGTGACAAACACCAAAATTTGATGATTCAATCATCCATTTTGTCGTGCGGCTATATTCTTTCCAGTATTGTCCACATTTCAATCATAACCGTATATTTCAATGATGGTCATAGCTAAGTTAGATTTTAGTTTGTAATAAACTGATTTCAATGTATGACAATGAATCTTGTCATTAAAAATAATACGCAACATTTACAACCGGCAAGTCTAATACTATTAATTTAATACGCGTGGCAATCATGTCCCGATAATCCTACATGAAAAACATTCACAACTCTACTAAAATGGAGATTATTTGCAATCACATTACCTCCAGACGATCGAGGTTGAATTCACTGTGGGACATTCTCTCTAGGGCTCTGTATGTAGTCAACAATCTTCGTCTAATGTATACTTGTCTAGTCTGAAAAGAAAATCATCGAATTAGCACTGCTGACATCATCAGTCATTACTGCGTCCTTGGCATATTGTAGACTGTAGGTAGCAATATTTTTTTCGCAATGCTTTCTTGGAATTAAATTTTAACGCATAGGAAAAGGAACGGTCCAAGGACGCAGCCTTGCGGAACTCCTTGAAAATAACATGCAAAAATCATACCATCACGCCGTTCCACGTATATATTTGCATGCGAACATCGCTTCCTCTATATTACACTTCTGACATCCAACTTTAAATATTTGTTAGATTTACGCATGCCATATTCTTTCGCTATCCATTCGCTCTACATATCTAAACCAACGCAGCACTGCTTTCTTGATTTCGTCGATAATACTTGTCTCAGCTTTACATAATACACGGATCTCGACAGTAGTTTTACCACAATGACAGCATTCAGCTTTTTTTTTCAATTCCGCACTTCACTTCTATAAATTAGCCTCAAGACCTACAGCTTACCCACCACATACCGCACACCGCATCTGAGGAAAATTTGCTCGTCGTCAAACGAGAAAAGATGCCTGAAGAAGCTCTCTGTAATCTGGTAGCCTTGGCATATTTGAAAGAAAGTAATTCAGAAGTACATAATATGTATTTCATTGGATTGAGAAAAGAGGGAAGTGAATTCTTCACTGACTGGGATTAAATTGATTGGACATAATCAATTCGCCGAAATGATTACAAAACATTTTAAAAAATTCTTTTTTGAAACCACCAGATCTTTACATCCGACAGGTCCTATAACAGGACCACGGATAGTAGCGAGAAGCTCCGTTCGGTAATCATAGAGAAGGGGAAAGGGACAAGACCACAGGATATGTTCAGAAGATTGGTTAGAATGTCCGCAACAGCACGGAGAGGAGTCAACAATATCAAAAACAAATAAATATTCATTAAATTGACCTGCTAAAAACTGCGTAGTCCAGTGATCGGGGATAACCCGAGAAGACGGACCTAAGCGCTGACGGATTGAAGGAAAAAAAAGAAAGGTAACCCTCCCCGAAGGGGAAGATTCCCATCGCGATTGCCAAGCATTAAGAAGAGGATTTAAAGTCTTTTTTTTTATTCGATTGAAAAATTCCTTCAGTTGGGAGTAGATGGACGCCACCAACAGAGGAACGCCTTCTTTTTAGGTGGAAATTTACAGATCCAAAGGAAACAAGCCCGTTGGAACCGGGAGTGCATCCGTCGAGCATGTCCTATATGCTCTAAAAAGAGCCAGAAGAGGTTGCCTTTGTCCGCTTAAAATAATTCGCCTGAAATATTGCAACTCACATCGGTGAACCCAGCAGCCAGCTGCATAGCATACGATGCCTAGGAAGATGGATTTATAATAGACCGTTGAAGTTTCAAAAGACAATCCCCAGCTGGCTCTGGCCAAGCGTGCAACTTTGTGGAAAGCCATATTTCCCAAATTCACAGCTTTCCTATCATGGGAAGTGTGACAATTTTTTTTCAAGGACTACAACTGGAAATGCTTATTTTACCTACCCCGACTAGCGTTTATTTGCCAAGGTTGATACTCACCGTTCACTCTATTTCCGGCACCCTCCTTTCAAAATCTTTTTTAGTATTTCCATCCTTAGTAAATATACTTTCCAGATATAAACAATCCTTCTTTCAAAATGACCTAACATTTGATCATTCTTTCATCGTTTTCCAAAACCATCAATGAGGTATCATAAGGGAGTTATCCACGGCTTCATCCCACTACACTCTCGATTAGCTGGGGAGCGACAGTTTGGAACTTAGAAGAGATGGATTCACACAAATCCCAAATCATCGAGCCACTCTCGAGTCTACTTCGCATCGAGGAGTTGTAAAGAGTTCTCAAAGAGTATTTTCAAAAACCCTGGCAGTACGCAGAACGAATCCTAATATCTTCGATGCTGATTCTCTGTATGTGATCATGAAATGTCAGGGTGCTCACAAATCTAACGCCCAGGTGCTTCGATGTTCGTAGCAGACTCCGGTCATTCATTTTGTAGCGAAAAAATAGAGTTTTTTTACACTTTTGCGTTTGTTCTTTCAATGTAAAGGTGATGTAATATGTTTTTTCAGTATTCAGAGATAAAATATTGTCATCGAACCATTATTTTAATTAATTAATATCTATATTGAATAGAAAATATATCGTTGCTCCACGTGAGCACTACAAACTAATCATTCCAATTTGAGTGTGATCGGTCAAATTGCTGAGGGACTTTTAATCTACATCAATATATATCTTTGATCGAGCTACTGGACACGCTTATAGCGACGCTCTATCTGCTATCTTCCAAGGGCCGTTCCTCGTTACCTCCTCCAGTTTGGCGTGCAGGGGCGGGGGTAGGTCGGGCGGCGCGGGGCGGTGCGGCGAGGGCAGGCGGGAGTCCCCCACCGCCACCCAGGTGCTGCAAGAGCGCGAGGCTGCGCCCCCCAGCCAGCCGCCGCCCGCCCAGCTGAGGCGCGCCTCGGAGCCCCCGCTGGAAATGAAGACAAAGATGGCCATTGTAAACCGAGAAGAAAGTCTACTCTTAAATAATTTTATCTGCCGTTCCTGCGATGTAACCGCCTGGAAATGTTTTCAATTTTTATACTTCTTTTTGGACCAGGTGGATTTATCAGCAATGTTTTGTTACAATTAGTAAAATGTATATTTTAATATTTATATCTGATTATTTTGTGCAACAAAACCTGTCCTGACCTTGATCAGCCTCTCTATAATAATGGGCAGAGGATCGAGAAAGTTTACAGCTTTAAATGCTCGGGAAAATTAAAACAGCCTTCTACGTGGTTGAATCCAGTGCTTGTCAACAAAAATTTGGACAAATTGTATAACTTAATGTATTTTCTCGGTTAAATCTGGAATAAAAACATCAAATCAAGGTCTTTTTACCATCTAGGGGCCGGCGGGGGCGACAGCGCCCTCGGCACATCGCCCGTACTGAGCGAGCGGCGAAGCCCTAGCGCCGTGCACAGGAGGGCGCAGCCGCGCAGAAGGTCAGCGCCTTCCTCGAGGTCCAGGGGGACGTCCCCGGGTCTTCTGGAAGCCAAAAATCCAACTTCTTAGTCCAGCTGTTTTAGTATAAACCACTTTAACTGAGTTATTCGTCAAACGATTTCGAGGTTACTTCGACATCATCAGGATTTATGAATATGATTGAAATACACGTAATAGAAAGCGGGATGATGAAGTTTTGAGATAGACAAGTAAAAACAAATATTTATAATTGAAAATGGCTTTATTGCTTTTTAAAATATTCTCCTTGAAGATCAATACACCTTTGCACGCGTTCGAACCAATTTTCAAAGCCCTTTTTCCAGTCCGATTGAGGTACCTCCAAAACATGTGATTTGAGCGTACCAACCGCTTCAGGCGTAAAAAAACTTTGACCTCACAATTTATTTTTGATATGCGGGAATAAGAAAAGATCATCGGGTTACAAATCAGGACTGTGCGGCGGATGACCCATCAATTCGCTGTTTTGAATGCTCAAAAATTCACTTGTTTGAGCTGATGAGTGACAGCTTGCTTTTTCGTGGTGGAGAACGATTCGTCTTCTGCAATTGGTTTTCCTTATTTTACCGGACACTCCTGGCAAACAAATGGTGGCGTACCATTTAGAATTGACCGTTCTACGTTGCTCTAATGGTACGGTGGCGACATGCCCAGTTATTCCGAAAAAACGGGCGGTCGATTGCTTCAAAGTGCTTCGTGCGCGAACTACTTTTGTTGGGTTTGGCTCGTCTGAAAAGACCCATACAGTCGATTGTTATTTAGTTTCGTGTTCATATGCATATATCTATGATTCGTCGCCTGTTACGATCTTGTAGACGTCTTTTGAAGCACCGCGATGGAATTTTTTAAACATTTGTTTGCACCAATCGACACGAGCCTTTTTTGAGCGATTGTCAAATTATGCGGTATCCAACGCGAACAAATCTTTTTGACGACCAAATATTCATGCAATATTAAATGTATACGAGTGGAACTAATGCCCGAGCATGCCTCAATCTCACGGTATGTCACATGACGATCTTGCAATATAAATAAATGGTAAAAATAAAATATGCGCATAGTCAAATTGAGACTTGCGATTTTGGAATACCTCAGGGTACGGTCATAGATCCGCTTTTATTTATTCTCTATGTCAATGACATATTTTGTCAAGATTTAAACTCAAAAATAATATCATACGCCAATGATACGGTTGTTTTAGTTAAGGTTTAACTGGAACTCAGTAAATTTAGTAGCTAATGACGTTATAAATAAATTGAAATTATGGTTTGACTAAAATATATTATCTTTAAATACGGAAAAGACAATAAAATTCCCATTTTTTATTAACAAAACAAATTTAGATTCAGTAGTAAAAATAATTATTCACCAAAGCAATTGCAACAAAACTAACCGTGATCTCACAAGTTCAGTACTTGATACAACAGATACAATTAAATATCTCGGTGTATACATAGACCAAAACTTCAAATGGAAAGACCATATCAGTGAACTAGTTAAACGAATTAGAAAATGTATTTACATATTTATTAGATTAAGGAATATTTAAAAAATCAATCATTTAAAAATAGCTTATTACTCAATTGTACAATCTTTGTTACAATATGGTATTGTAGGGTGGTGCATACGCCAATATATTAAACCCTCTTAAAATAGTACAAAGATTAATTATTAAAGTAATATTAAAGAAAACCTCTACATTCAATACGAAAAGTCTATATAAAATATTTAAGGTTCATACAGTAGACACTCTTTATAAAATAAATTATATTATACAAATATATAAAAAAGAAAAAAGAAAATAATTTGAGATGAATAAGTCACTCAGATACCAACATAATATTAAAATTCCTAAATTCCATACAAGTCATGGTCAAAATAGCTATGTATTCAAAGGTGTAAAAAATTATAATAATCTTCCTAATGAACTAAAAACTATTAAAAATAATATATCAATTAATAAATTTTAAGTTAATCTAAAGAAATTTTTTGAACTCGTGTAAAAACTACATTAAATTTTGATTAGTATGAATGTATTATTGTTTTATGTTTTTTCTTTATATATCCTGTTTTTATTTTTATTTTCATGTACTATTTAAAATGATATAAACTCTTATTAATAAACAACTATAACAATGTAAGTCACTCTCCAAGCACAAGAGTTAGTCTCTTGTTTTGGAGAGTTACAGTGATAACATTTACTAGATGTGTAAAAGTAGATATGTTTAGAATTTTACAAAAACATGTACTTTAAAAAGTCTCTGGCACAACAGCCGATTTTGGACGGCCTTCACGAAATTCGTTCTGTAACGAAGTGCGACCACGATTGTATTCAGAAAACCAGCGAAACACGGTGGCTCAAAATGGTGCTTCATCACCAAAAGTCGCAGCGAGTTGATCGGCACGCTGTTGTTGGTTTAATCCACGTCGAAAGTCGTAGAAAATCATCGCACGAAAATGTTTACAATTTAGTTCCATTTAAAAATAAATAAAATTGAAATATCTGTAAACAACACAAATATCACTCGTATGACAAAACGTTCTGAGTACGTTTACCATTAAAAATGGCACAATTTACGATGACAATGTCAGATTTGACATATTGCCACATGACGGCGGTATCTACCTACTATCTACAAAAGCTGCTCTTCGGACATCTATCTTTATTTTGTTAGCCATAATGTTGAAACAGTGCTTTATTTATTTAGTTTCTTATTGCTTACTTCTCGGCATGAACACTTGACAAATTTACTATACTCTATGCTTACTTTTATTTTTTGTAAATTTATTGATACCATTTTAAGTTGCTAGAATTCCACTCGTCCATGCGCTTACGCTGTAGCTGAAGACGGGTTGTAATCCTACTCCTTTTTGTTATTTTTATTTTTTTATATTTTGTTTCATTAATACACTAAATTTCTTTATCAATTTTAAAAATGTGTAAATAGGGGCTAGGTTTCCTACCGTCCATGCGCCCTGCAGCTGCAAGATGTGCTGTAATCAAGCTCCTATCTGTTATAATTAAATTGATTTCAATTGAAAACGAGGATCTAGAATCCCAACCGTCCATGCGCTCTGCAGCTGCATGACGTGCTGGGATATTTATTTACTTTCACCCTTGAGGTGATTTTAACGAAAATGGCGGTATATAAATTATCCAACTATATATATATTCACACCGGTGTTGGCATATCTCAAAACTTAAGTATCAACCCTCGTAATGTCCGGTGGTTAACGTTGCGGACTCACGGATAGAGGTCCGAGGTTCGAACCTCGCTCTGCCTGTCTTGATTCCCGAGAGGTATTTGCAACTCGTTGAAAACGGCCCCGAGATTGAAATATTTGGGTGAATCATAACAACGCAAATATATATTTTTTCAAAATAAATAAATAAACCTTGTTTCCGATTTTAATATTGAAAAAACGACTTACTTGTTGATTTTTATTTCTGGATTCGGGCTGGCCCCTCTTTGCATCTCCACCGGAGTCTAGAAAAAAAAACATTGTGTTTTAAAGCCACTGTTTTGAGTGTGTCCAAATTTTTGCAGACTGACTGGATTTCTTCCCTAGGGAGTTATAGTAGATTTTAATTTGTTGCGAAAGAGAGGGAAAATATTTTTTAAAAGGGGAATATGGAAGTCAAGGCGTTTACAGGGCTTAATTGTTGAATTAATTAACTGGTATTAGAAGTAAAAAATTGGAAAAATGTTTTCAGGCGTTGTCTAGTAGGTGAATTAGTTCAGCCGGGTGAATCTCACTCACATAATAAAGGTTTCAGCTCTTTTACTTCACAAAAGTCAACAGATGGTTGAGGAAGATTAAATTCGCACACATTTTTGAAAGAAGCATCCAATTTCATCTGCTTTGATTGTTGCTTCCTTTCTTGCAGAATCATAGCGTAAACTACAAATATTTCAATATTCTTTTAGTTTTAATAATAATAAAATAACAAATATAATCGTACCTTTTTATTTTTCTTAAAAACAAAACGAAAACAATTTCACACACACGATAGGCTACTCGCGTACAGGGTAATAGAATAAAACAACGCGTAAAAGTGTGTCTGCTATTAGAATACTGTCGTCTGGTGTCCCGTCTGGGAATCCCACCCCGGCACCAACCGGCGTAATTGTAAATCGGCGTAAACCGAACCGGCGCAACACGTTGTTTACCTGTAGTTTTAATTCATATAACAATATCAAAATAAATGTGTAATTTTTTTTTGTTACCTTGCATATTAGGTGGCGTCCGACAGAGAGAGAAGACACCGAAAGAAGAGAGAGATCCGTGGCCATAGACTCATGCGAGGGAGATCGCAGCATAGTCCGCGGCACCTTCTCCAAAGAAGACATGTTCCTGAAAAAGGAAAATAAAACTTGATAGATATTCTTATAAACATGTCGGCCTCGTGGTGTTGTGGTCAGCGCGTTTGCCTGCCATGCTAGAGGTCTCGAGTTCGATTCCCGACAGGTTGACATGAAATATTTATTTTGAATGGTGTTTTACGTACACTTGAATACTTCATCTTCACTTTTTCATTCCGATTTTATTATGCTTTTTTAATGAGATTGATTTTGATTATATTTTTAAAATAAATGCAGGCGGTAGAACACCCTGAGGACTGCAAAATTAGGGCAAATGTGCTTCAAAAATTGTAAATTGTTTCTGTAGCTCAATCACAAATAACTATCGACCAGCTTAAAAACATGCTAAGCATTTGAGCGATCACAGTGAACCATAATGAACATATTTAAATTTGTTGCAACAGAGAGGGAAAACATTTATAAGAAGGGAATAGTGTAGTCCAGGCATTTACATGGCTTATGACCTGTCATTGACTGGTAATTGGCCACTTTACACACGGTGTAACATTCACCATAACGATTAAACATCCACATTTCCTTAACTCTTCCATCTGTTGGCTTTTGTAAAGTAAAGGAGCTAAAACCTTTATTATGTGGGTAAGATTCATCCGGCTGAACCAAATCACCCACTAGGCAACGCCTGAAAACAATTTTCTAATTTTTTATACTTCTTCTTTTACCAGGTACTTTATTTATTTATTTATTTATTCACACTCTTTATCAAAATACAACTCCATGTTCACTTTGCCCAGCTAACGAGGGTACATACCCCGTTCCAAGCTAGGCAATTACATTTTAATATATTATAAAAGTTAACAAATTTATATAGAGCACAGACAAACAAAATAAAAACTTATTCTGATACACATTTTGATTCATAAACATACAGACATACACATATATACACACATGTATATATAAATATACACATATATACACATGTACATACACACACACACGTACATACACCCATGCGCATACACATACATACATTTATAAAAATATAGACAATTTATTTATGCGAAACTTCATGGTTGTCATCTATAAATATATATTTTTAAATTATTCCTTATTTTTTATATTTTATTTTTGACATCCAGTAAGGTTCTCCAATCCGTGGAATGCATCAACTATTCTGACTCCCTACGACCAATGTCACGAAAGAGCGAGGTCAACACCTTCCGTAACTTGACAACACTCCCGTCTTTCCACGATTCTGGCAAAAGGTTATGGACCTTTTTGCCTACGCAATAGTGTTGTCTCGATGCCAGAACAGTGTTGACCCCTTCACTTAGTATCAGATCCCTATTAGAGTATCTTGTATTAAGGTTGTGGTTGACGCTCGGGTAAATGTCTCTCTTTATGTGTGTAACCACCACCGTTCTCAATATATACTGTTGAATAATATTCAGTACTCTGAATTCTTTGAAGAGCAAGTCACTTGGATAGCGAAATGTTTTTTTTAAGATGACTCGGATTAAAGATTTCTGTGTAGTTGCTACAGGTTCAAGGGCGGTATGTATGGCGGTATATATATGTCTGACCAAAGAGCCCAGATGAGCCAAATAAGGCAAGCAACTGGGTAAGCGAGGGCTGACAGTGTAATATGACTGTACGGGATGAGAGCCGGGGCGTAGCCTAGTACCAAAGAGTTCCATTTTGCAAATGCAAAATATTGCATTATTTTTTAAAGTAAACGCCGATTTTTCGCCAGTGAACTGTGTATGTCCTTGTCTACAAAAATTTGGACAAACTCAAAATATTGTTGATAAATTACCTGGTCCATGAAGAAGTATAGAAATTGAAAAAATAATATTTTCAGGCGTTGCCTAGTCTAGTATGTAGGTGAAATAATTCAATTAGATGAATCTCACCCGCATAAATAAAGGTTTCAGCTCTTTAACTTCACAAACATCAACAGATGAAAGAATTGAAGGAATGTAGATGTTCAAATATAGGCAGAATGGTGAATGTTACACAGTGTGTAAAGTGGCCACTTAAACCAGCCAATGACAGGTCATAAGCCCTGTAAATGCCTAGACTTCCATATTCCCTTCTCAAAAATTTTTCCCTCTCTGTTGAAATAAATTTAAATAGGAACACATATTATTTATATTTTTATGTATTTCATTGCTTTATATTTGTTTTATTATATATTGTACTATATTATTTATGTTTAAGTAACATGTATTCTTGGCACATGTAAATACTTTATATTTGTATAATAATGATTTTTAATTTCTTACATTTTATTAGCTAGGCATTTATAATTAAGTAGTTTTAGTTTTTCTTTTTTATGTTATTTTTTTATTAGTATAGGACTACTTATGCTCTAAAGATAAAAAATCTCCATCTTAGAACAGGCTGTGCCATGTTAGACGGAGACTATCATAAATAAAGAACACTCCGTTTTCATTTTACATTATTGGTTTTATATAGATTCCCTGTTATTAACTATGTATATATATTTTTTTAAATAAATTTTTAAAAAAATAAATGAAATATTATCAGTAAAAAAAGGATTATAAATTTTTGGGCCTATAAAATATGCATGTCTCTGTGCGAGCCTCGTTTTACAATGTGGTATTTCTAGCGTACGATTCCTTCTTTGACTTGATCTATTTGAATTACTTTTAAATAAATTTTGGTTCTTAAATATATTTTAAACTAACGGACGTTGTCCTCCCCGACGTTGGCTTGCCTGCTATTAGCTTGGAAAAATGCTTTTCATTGATAAGTAGGTACCTAGGTACTTTTTTATGGTTGAATTCCAAAACATAAAATAATTAATTTTCAAATATAGAATTCGTTTTGCAAATGTCAAACTCGGCTCTTCTCACCAACAGGGGTGCACTTTATCCATGAATGTGATTTTCAAAAATGTATTGAATGTTAGTTTATATTATTTTAGTATTACGAAAAATCCATTAAAAATAAATAAATTATAAGGAATGCAAGGAAAGAATCTGATTGGGATCCATAAAAAGCGAATGTTGTTTGTAAACGTTCAGAAACATACTTTTTTTAACACAAAAAAACAACATACTTCCATTTTTTTGTATGTACATTCTCGTCGAATGCAACCCTACGTGGGTCGATGTAAAAAAGATTTATGATTCTAACTTTTTTTTTACCGATTAGATTAAAAATTTTAATATCTACGAACATGCGCACCGCAAAGATCTACATTTCGCTGAAAACCGCACATAAATCGGTTAAGCCGTTTATGAGTTTAGTGACATCACACGTAGGTACAGAGGAATTATATACATAAAGATAAATTAATTTAATCCGCGTCGTCCATTTCTGCTATGATTTACATAAATTTTAATGTTATACTGACCAATAACAGCTTATAAGTCATAAGCTCTTTAAATGCCTGTACCTCTAAATTTCCTTTATAAAACCCAATACAAATCTCATTTCTGTATAAAAATTTGGTTTTACATATATTAAAAAATCATTTGCGCCTGGCAGCTATGCAACAGGCGAAACAATTAACATTTTACGATAATTAATTTCTCGGGTCCGGGCAAATTAAGAATACAGCTGCGTGTGAAATAGAATCAGAACCCTGGATCAGTATCACGCTTCAGATGCCAGTCCAGTCTTCCTATCGCTTATTCTAGATATTAAAATTTTTAATTGAATCTGTAAAAAAAGTTACAAGCATAAATATTTTTTTCATTAGGGTTGCATTCGACGAGAATGCGTATATTTATTTTACTGGTAATACTTAAATAATACTGGCTGACATTCAATACATTTTTGAAAATCGCATCCATGAATAAAGTGCACCCCTGTTGGTAAGAAGAGCCGAGTTTGACAATTGCAAAAAAAATCTATATTTAAAATAAATTATTTTAGGTTTCGGAACGCAACCATAAACAAGTACCTAGGTACCTACTTAAATTCAATATTTGAATATTAATATTTTTTTAGTTTTGGAATTCAATCATAAAGAAGTACCTACATATCCTTTTCAGACCCGGCTAACACGATCGTGCGGGTCGACAAAAAAAATAAAATCTCGAAAACGCGTTGGAATTTTCATTTAATATTCAATTTTAAATAATTTCTATTATTTTTTCAATGCATTTTCAAGAAACTTTGCCTCTCAATTAAATGCTATATTTTTATAGCCATTACACATTCCTCACGGTATTGACCATATAATTAAGAATAGTCCAGAAACCGCATACACGCACATTTAACAGAAGGCGACTAAACTACTCTTAATCGAGTACTTTTACGTTTTGACCCATTAGTTTCTTTGTAGACGTCAATCGGTACGCAACTCCCGATTTGAATTCAACTATGGCGTGTTGTGCCGTTTCAAAGTGTAAAAATACACCGGAATCTTAAAGAAACAGGATGTGATCACATTTTATTTATCAGTAGCAAATGCATAACGTAAAAATCGAATTATTTTTCCATCTGTCAGATTGTCAAAGAAAACAAAATGGAAATTTTGTTTGTGTTGCCAGGGTAGTCAAATTTTCTACGCTACTTTGCTCATCTAATGAGAGAACTAACGAAAATTTGACATCTCCGATTAAACAATGCCGGGGTGGAAATTTGACCGACATTATCTTTAAAATGTTAAATATAATTAAATGTGGCATAAAAATATTCGTTTTACGTGAAATAAAATTTGTTTTATTTTTGATGTTCAAAGTTCATTAATAAAAAATATACTCTTTTTAAATGACCCTTTACTTATCTTCTCTGTTGTGTCAATCAATGTTTCCGCGTGTACAATAAAATTTTAGAGAAATTAACAAACTGATTTATTTAATATATAATCTTGCATTTGAGTAATGATTATGTTTTTAGCGATCAGGCAACATTAAGCGGCAAATTCACGCATGCGCGTGGTGAAAGTGGGGGGATTTTTGGACAAAGTCCGATGTATTCAAATATGATTCTACGCTCCTTCTGGACTATTCTTAATTCTATGGTATTGACCTCGGGGTAATAATGCGTAAACCTATAGATAAGCCCTATCGCTATGTTTTATAGAACGCAAGCGATGTTGGTTTGTTGGTTAGCAACAAATTGGTAGCTATTTTGTTTTGTTTGACAACATAAACATAACGGTTTGATCGGATGCTTTTGTCGCTGTGCTTGGCTTTGTTTGTAAATAACTTGGATTTACGTTATAATAAATAAAAATCCACAATGGTGAATTGCAGTATGTTTGGTTGCAACAGTAGGAGCGTCAAAGCTGTTAAAGGAGACATTTTTCACAGGTAATTGATTTTGAATATTTTCCCATGATTTACATTGATTTTTGGCATTTATTGTCCCGACACGTGTATTACGTTGCTTAAAAACTTTCCTTATATCAACATATTTACTTCAGATACTATTTTTTCTCAATTTAGGAGATAAATTTGTGAATTAAAGTAAGTTTACTGTCGATAATGACAGTTGATTACGGGCAATATGGCGGGGCCGCACTAGGCATCCGTATAAAGTTTGAGTTTTTATCGAGTAGAGATCGATTCAAATTTTACTCGAAAAGCAACGTTAACCTTGAAATCACATTTAAAATGACGTGTCCAAATTTCAAGCCGCTACGACTCGCCGTTTCGGAGATGTGACGGACAAACAAACAAACTCAACACGGGACTTTGGTTCCACGGAGCTGGGATTTATGTCTCAAAAAAAGTAACATAGGTGTATTGCGAATAAAATGAATAAATAAATAAACACACGCATGTATTTTCAGTTTTATAAAATAAATATAGGCGAATTATAGAACAATAAATTGGAATAACCCTGCAATAATAAAGTATTTACAATGCATATATCCATTTGGCCATTCTCGATCTGAGTCCGGTGCATTGTTTTGCTGCGAACTGTAGCTAACTATTAAGTAACCAATAGTCAGAATTGTTTTCCTACGTTTGGGCTCCTCTATCTTGACACTGTTATAATATTTTTATCAATACATTTGCGAGAAACACGGCTGTACAATTAAATGCTTTAATTTTACCGCGAAGACATTTTTTATATTCAGTTTTCCGCGGGACAAAACTTCCTCTTTACAATATGATAATGTGATGGTAATTTCTTACCTCGATTATGAAAATCAGCTGTCACACAGAATCGATATTTTTACATACGACAATAATCACTATAAACATTACATTACTATTAAAAACACTGCAAAAACACGACGTCACAGGTTCAAAATCACTTAAAATATCTGACTCAGTGACATTTCTCCGTAACTATAAAAATACTGCGCATTTTGACAGCAAATGCCGTGTCTATGACGCAATTAAACAATTATATATTTTTTTAATCAATTTGTTTTGCTAGCCGATTTTCTTGATAACCGCACTTTTTACGCGTTTATTTCCGCATAATTCGACACAAATCGATACATTTCCTAAATAACATCACATCATTGCAGTCAAACGTCAAAAACGCGACCGGGTGGCCATTTTTAATGTACGTCAACTCGGAAAAGGCGTAAGATGTTGTGATTCACATTTTAATGGTTTTAATTACGTTTGTCAACGTGAATTCATCCAATCATGTTTACGTCATTATTTTTATATAGATTTTTGCACTCGGTCGTGTCCGTACGCAGGTCTCGTGAAAGGTAGGCCGTAGCGTAGAGGGGAAGTATCAGGGTTGGCACAAATCACAAATCAATACAGCCTTATAATGAGGAACTTCAGCCCCACGGAAAATTGTATGCAAAAATGTTTTCTTACGCGCGGTAAAAATTGGAGCAATAAAGTGTACCGCAAAGTTTTTTGAAAATGTAAGAAAAAAATATATAAAAATATTTTAATCAAAACGGACTTCTTTGTACGACGTCACTAGTTCATATAATCAATCGATGATAAGAAGAGATATATGGGAGCTTTCTGATTTATTTTATCTTTTATTTATTTATTAAACTTTAAGTACATAATTTTAATTCAAATTAAAACATATTCAATAGAAAATAAAGATAAAAAAAGCCAAAGATATTACAAAATATAATTAAATGTATTTGTATATAAATTACTTTAAATCAATACCATTACTTAATGAGAAAAAATAATAAAGAGGAAAGAAGGAGAGATTAAGGAAGAGAAATGAGATGTTTCTTCAGACGTGATTTAAACAGAGATACTGTAGTAACATCTCTGATGGTGGATGGGAGATGATTCCACAGTCGAGCCGCATGGACACTATATGAGTTAGAGAAGAAAGAGGAATTGTGGATGGGTATTAAGAGTGCCTTGAGAATTAGAACGAAGAGGCAAACCATGAACTGATAAGCATTGAAATTTTTCTCGCGGGTATATAAGAGCGTTAGGACTATGAAGAACCATCAACGGACAAATCGGTAGAACTGACCGAGAAGAAGCGGAAGAGAACTTGAGACGTTACACGTGGATAAAACTTTAAAAATCATAGCGCTGATAAAACGATACATGTATTTTTTTAAATAACTTGGTTTAAAAAAAATTAAAAAACCACTGAACTTCATCATTGAAGAAATATGGGTGACGTTCAAACATAGGCAAAATGGTAAATGTTACACAGTGTGTAAAGTGGCCACTTAAAACAGCCAATGACAGGTCATAAGCCCTGTAAATGCCTAGACTTCCATATTCCCTTATTTAAGGTATTCTCCATCCCTGTTGTAATTTGTTAATCTTAATGACCTCCGAGGGGTTGAAATCCAGTCTTTTGTCTACGAACATTTGGACAAACTCAAATATTGTAATGGTACTTACATGTTTCAAAACGCTATAATAGGCTGGTATATTTAATATTAGTTAAAAGTGGTATCAATCTTACTTACGGAGGTTTGTCTAGCTAGCCCCAAATTTACCGTTGTCTAGCATAAAGTCTATTCGTTATAACGAGAATTTTCAAATGAACAAACCAGCCGCGCGATACTTGACGGTGAACAGCCTTTTTCACACGTTTCATCTTTAATCTAAATGGCACGGTAAAATTATAGTGGATTGACATTTATAAGAAACGTTAGTACCTATTTATATTTTGTGTTGTGGGGGGTGTGCGGCCTTTGGCTTACCTGTCGGGGTCTCTCTGTACACGCTGTGTGTAACTTTTATACGCACAGGCGTGTGCGTGAGGTAGGATTAGGCAATCGTCCTTTTTACCTGCATCCGTCCGCTCGGGGCCTCGCGTCCCTGCTGGAGCCTGCAATCGGTCCCGTCGGTGCCTTGTGGCCTCTCGCTCGACACCCTACTACGTTCTTTTCAGAAGGTGGCGGGGAAAAGGATTCACATATATATTATCACACAAGAAATAAGAACTGCTTACTTACATGGATAACACTATTTATTTTATAAGAAAACTGGCGTGTAATACAAAAATATTTTATTACACGTTCAATAAAATCTAACTTACTTCGAATTTATATCTAACACGTGTTTTATAGAAGACTAATTTTATGTGAGGAAGTACTGCAGTTGAGTTTCGGACAAGGAGAGAAGGACGGGCCTTGAACTTCGCGCCTTTTATAGCCTTTGTTCTTGTCGCCCTCTACTTCCGGCTGGGTATCGAACCGCAGGCTGGTAACTTAACGAGCTGCGTTCGCTTGCGTGGTTTCGCTCCTCGGTAGGTCCTTGAGGATTGTTTATGACGGAGGCGCCACAATATCCATACAGTGTTATTTATTATTTTATATTTATTTATTATGTACTAGAGCATAATATAAAAATAATGTAAATGAATGTCTCGACACGGGTTATGCTCAGTGAGGTGTTCATTTAGAAAAAAATATAAAGGTTTATTTATTTATTTAGTATTTCACAGTTTCAAAATGTACAGAGTTTATTTGTTTCAGGTCCCGACTAGCTAGGAAATTCCTGTGTTTAGGAAGGACCTTATTTTTTTCATTTGTTTTTTTTTATTTTTAATTTCATTAAATGATGCTTAATAAATTCAAAGAATAATAATAACATTAGAAAAAATCAATATAAATATAAATTAGAAAACATGCAAGTAATAATAATAAAAATTGAATCATAAAAATAAATTATTAAATATGCCATTAATAGTAAATAAATGAGACACAATTATTATAAATTATAAAACATACCGATAATAATAAAAATTGAACCACAAATACACATTATAAAATTAGTAATTAAGAAATTAAACAAAAATATAAATGTGAAAACATACCGATAATAATAAAAAATTAAGCTTAAATACAAATTTGAAAATATATCGTTGGTAATTAAAATTTGAAGAACAAAAATAAATTACAGAATATACCATTTATAATTTTTTTAAAAAATAAGATACGGTTAAAATACCAGTATTTATGAGAAAAAAATTAATAAAAAAAATGATAATACATATTTACATTTTTCGTTTTTTTTTTATAAAACTCCAAAGTTAATGACTTTAGTAAAAATATCAATAAGAACGCCTTGGTTTACAGTTGTTTTTTTAAAAAGCTTCAACGTATTAAAAAAAATCTCTCAAACGTAATAGTATTTTATAAAATCGTCTCTTCTTGGGATTTAACCCGGAAATTTGGTGGGTAATACACTAACTGCGTCACCATGACGCGGATTTTTTTTATGTACACAAGTAAATCGCAAATAGAGGCAACCCTGTTTCAGTAAAGCCCTCGATAATTTCCGTCACATTTCGTAAATCTTCGGTATCCAACGTAAGCTGAAGCGTGGGGTTGTCAACATTTGGACAAAGATGATTTCATAAGTAATTGAAAAAAGTAAAAAATATACGAAAATAATTTACTCACGAAGGTTTCCGGTAGGGGTAGACAAATAAGATAGAACGCCACTTGATACTAATTGTTTATTTACAAGAATTATTACTTTTTTCATATTTTAGCTATTACAACCATTACAAAGTAAAAATAATCAACAACATCAACAATATCAACAAACCATCACGCCGTTTCCCCGTAGAAGTAGGCAGAGAGGATAGAACACCATATCACTCTATCATTGCATGTATGCAGACCTCGCTTCCGCAACATTCAAACATCTTTTCATGCACGCACGCTGATTATTCCTACTTTTGACATGTCCACCTTCAAGTATTTGATTGACTCGATCGTGTCATGTCTTTCTCGGTCTTCCTCGTTTTCTGCATCCACCAACGTTCGCATCGTAGATCCTTTTAGCCGTTCTTTCACCGTCCATTCGCTCCACATGTCCAAACCAACGCAGCACCCCTTTCTTGATTCTGTCGATAGTGCATATCTCAGCCTTGCACAGTTCACGGATCTCAACATTTGTGCACCCATCATACATTGTTTTGCCACACGTTCGCCTCAGGGATCGCATTTCGACAGCATTAAACCTACTTTCACTAATATTTTCCAATTCCATACTTCGCTCCTATGCATTAGTATATACATTTTACAAAAATAATATATCATTTTTTATCCGTACTCTGTTGTTGATGATTATATTTTTACGCCTTTTGAAAGGTTTGTCTGAGTCTTTTGTTTAGCTTTGTCTGGTAGTTTATTGTATAATTTCAGCTCTGGTTTATTTTATTTTATTTATTTATTTATTCATATTTTACTCTTACAAACTATAATCAATAATAATAAGAACACAACAATCTCAATTAGATTTTTCTCAAGCCTGGGTGTTCTGTGAGTAATTCACCACTGTAATTGGGCCTCCTGGCCTGTTGTGGTGCAAAAATAAAACAAACAAATTACTACCTTGGCAACACTAACGGAACGTCCATTTTGACATCTTCGACAATCTGACAGATGGAAAAACAATTCATTTTTTAAGTTTGCTACATACACATTCATTTGCTAATTACACATGAAATGTGATTCCATCCTGTTTCTTTAAGATCCTAGCAGTATTTCTACACTTTAAAAGGACACAACACGGCATTGTTGAATTCAAATCAGGAGTTGGGTACTGAGCGACGTCTACAAAGAAACTAATAGGTCCAAACGTTATACTACTCATTTATGAATAGTTCAGTCGCCTTCTGTTTGATGCTCGTATGCGGTTTCTGGACTATTCTACATTCTATGTCTTTAAGATAAAAAAAAAACAAAAGACATTAAACCCTAAATTAAACTTTAAATTTTGACGACGCATCTTTTAAATGAGTCTTTTAAATATCCCATCAAAATATCACATTTTAGCATTTTTCACATCGCTCTCCCTTAAGTGTGAATAAGTTTGTGTTTGTCCATTTACTTAGGTCATCGTTCATGTCATTGTTTCTATAATAAATTACAATGTTCACGATGTAGTTCTAGTGCCAACCCTAATGTATGGAAGCGAAGTATGGAATTGAAAAAAATATCTTCTCTGCCTATCCCTACTGGGAAATCGTGCGATGGTTTGCTGTTGTCGTCGTTGTAAATCACAACAAACTTGCACCAAGAGTTTTCACCAACCAACGTGAACGGTTATGAAAATTAAATGAAACACTTATATTTTTAAAATATTTATTTCAAAAAAGGTTTTATATAAAATACAGTGCAGGTAAACGTCGTTTTATGCCAGGGTTCCGTTCCGAGAGACACCGGCGTAAAATGAACACAAATATAATGAAAGATTTAAGGTTAGGTTTCGTGTCAAAATTCTAAGAACTATCTAACATGTTTATTTAATACATATCATATATATATTTAAAATAAATTATGATGTATTGAATGAATAGAGTTTAAATTCGTATACAAAATAAATAATAATCTCTTAATATAAATAAATATTTTTTGATAACACCAGTTCGTCGGTTCTAAATTAATTTCTTACACTTTTTTGAAAAAAGCATCCAATTTCATTTACTTGGATTGTTGCTTCCTTTCTTGCAGAATCATAGCATAAACTACAAATATTCGAATATTCTTTTAATTTTAATAATAATAAAATATAATCATACCTTTTTATTTGTCTTACAAACAAAACGAAAACTAACTCGGAAACAATTTCACACACACAATAGGCTGCTCGCGTACACGGTAATAGAATAAAACAACGTGTAAAAGTGTGTCTGCAATTAGAATCGCGGCGCCTAATGTCGTCAGGTGTTGGCCGAACCGGGGAATTCCACGCCGGCAACAACCAGAATAATTGTAAATCGGCGAAAATCGAACCGGCACAAAACGACAACCTGTACTTACGATTAATCAATATTCTTAAAAAAACATTTTTTTATGCACGTTCTTCACGTGTAAGGCTAAAAGGCTATGCCAGTGTATAGTGTGAATAAAGTGGCCTATGCAGAACTGGGTGTAGAAGAGAATTACGATAATGAATGGGTGTATTAAACTCTATGTCATTTTCTGTGTCCACGCGGATGAAGAATACAGTTCAGTGTGTAAAATTGAACCAGAACCCTGGACGAGTGTTCTCTACTCGATGACTGCCTTCAGATAAAAGTCCCGAATAAAGAAATTGAGTGGAAATAATTCCGCCGGGTTATGCAGCGGTGGACGCGTTTGTCTATCATTCTTGGGGTCCTGGGTTCGATTCCTGGCGGGTGGACTTGAAATATAGATTTAAAGGGTTGTTAAAACTGCAATATTTCATAGTTTCTTGACTGACACCAAAAGCGTAGAACTGATCATCTTACCTTATTAAAATACACTGCGTTTAGCTTACGAACGCAGTTTGCTATTTATTTTAAAGAAACATAAAGTAGTCAACAATTATTATTAAAATTAACATTAATCGTATTTTTAAATTAAAGATGTATGTATAATATGTTCCTGTGTATATTAATTTATTAATTTAGTGTTTTTTTATATTTACACTATTATTTTGTTTTATTACCACGTTGGGCGCCAATCGATTAGAGCGCTTTACGCACTTTGTACAATGAATAAACATTTTTAATATCGTATTATAAGCGCTATGTTATTTAAAAGTTTTGTATTTCTGAAATAACTCCGCGAGTGACGTCAGAGGTTCTTCTCTGTCAGTTCCTCAGATTGGTTAATTTAAAGTAAGCAAACCGGATATCCTTCACAGCTCTCATATCATTGGTTGATTCACGTGAACCAGTGAAGTCGTTCAAAGTGGTGCGTTTTTATTAAAATATATATTTTTTAAATTTCGTACAATTTCACGTAGGACTGAAGTTCGTTATTATAAATATCAACCACATAAAAAAGGTTCGCTACCAATGCCCTATTTGGAAAAATTTACGGTTCACATACAATGCGCATGCTCTTAAATTCATTCATGTTATATTTAGCTCGATACAATCGAGTGACAAAATGATACCCAAATGTTTATCTTCAAACATTTGGACACACTTAAAATATTGAACCGGCTGGTGTAAATTCATATCTATACTAATATTATAAATGGAAAAGTGCATTTGTCAATGGATAAATTTTCAGTAAGCTGCTTGTTGTATGCTGACGATGCAGTTCTGTTAGCAAGCAGAAGGATGATTTGCAGCAAATAGTCTCTAGAATGTATGATGTATGCCTGGAGAGCGAACTGGCGATGAACGAAAGTCAGTCAAAAGTGATGGTATTTGAAAGGTGAAGTGAGGTTACTGACTGCATAATAAATGTAAACAACGAATGTTCCAACAAGTACAAGAATTTGTGTATCTGGGAAGCGTGTTTTCAAGAGATGAAAGAGCAGAAAAAGATGTTGAAAGGAGAGTGAATGTGGGCAACAAAATAAACGGCGCACTAAACACAGTAATTGCTGATAAAAATATGTCAATCGAAGCTAAAATGGCAGTGCACAACGGAGTTTTAGTCCCGCCACTTATGTATGGAAGTGAAACATGGAACTGGCAGAGGAAGGATGAATGCCGAGTGAACGCGGTTGAAATGCTTGCTCTTCAAAGAATTCAGAGTACTGAATATTATTAAACAGTATATATTGAGAACGGTAGTGGTTACACACATCAATAGAGACATTTACCCGAGCGTCAACCGCAACCGTAATACAAGATACTCTCTAATAGGGATCTGATACTAAGTGAAGGGGTCAACACTATTCTGGCATCGAGACAACACTATAACGTAGGCAAAAAGGTCCATAACCTTTTGCCAGAATCGTGGAAAGACGGGAGTGTTGTCAAGTTACGGAAGGTGTTGACCTCGCTCTTTCATGACATCGTACGGTCGTAGGGAGTCAGAAAAGTTGATGCATGCCACGGATTGGAGAACCTTACTGGATGTCAAAAATAAAATATAAAAAATAAGGAATAATTTAAAAAATATATATTTATAGATGACAACCATGAAGTTTCGCATAAATAAATTGTCTATGTTTTTATGAATGTATGTATGTGTATGCGCATGGGTGTATGTACGTGTGTGTGTGTATGTACATGTGTATATATGTGTATGTATATATATATATATATATATATGTGTGTGTATATATGTGTATGTCTGTATGTATATGTATCAAAATGTGTATCCGAATAAGTTTATATTTTGTTTGTCTGTGCTCTATATTAATTTGTTAACTATTATAATATATTAAAATGTAATTGCCTAGCTTGGAACGAGGTATGTACCCTTGTTAGCTAGGCAAAGTGATGCGATCGATCAGACGAATGTGTGGGAAATCAATGTATGACAGGGTGACGAATGATGAACTCAGGGGAGAGTGTAAATCTGAGTCGAGTATAATCGATAAGATTAAGAAAGGGTCTCTGAGATGGTTTGGTCACGCAGAACGAATGGACGACGAAAGAATGGTAAAACAAGTATATATGGCGAAAATGGACGGCAACGTGAGACGAGGGCGACCGAGGAAGACGTGGCATGATCAGATCGACCAAAATCTTAGGTCCGGTCATGTCAAAAGCAGACACAACCGAACGACATGTATGAAGCTAGGAATGTATGCAAGGATAGACGTGTGTGGCGGTCCATCCTCTCTGGCTACGGCGTGATGGTAGTAGTAGTAGTAGCGTTCGTCAGTTTGTGTTTCCTTCACGTCGCAACGGAGCGACCGTTCGACTAGTTTTTTTTTTCATAGGGATAGCCAAAAAGCTGAATGAGTCATGGGCTACATTTTACCCCGAAAAAAGTATTAATATTTAAAAATAATAACGATGCTACTAATTAAAACAGACAATGACTGGTCATAAGCCCTGTAGATGCCTAGACTTCCATATTCCCTTCTCTAAAATGTTCTCATAATGATTGTCCAATATATTTAGCGTAAAGCAATCAAAGAATGCGCATTTATCAAAGTTTTTTATTTCAATAACTTTTGTAAATAAAAAACTTCCTATATTATCAGAAACAAAATGATATATTGTTAATATTAACATATTACAACAGAGATGAAGAACATTCAAGAGAAGGTAATATAGTAGTCTAGGCATCTACAGGGCTTATGACCTGTCAATGGCTGGTTTAATATATTTTTGTAATGTATATGTTGTATTTAAAATAAATAAATTGAATTGAATTGAATTGAATGAATTTAAGTGGCCACTTTACACATTGTGTAACATTCACCATTCTGCCTATATTTGAACATCTATATTCCTTCAATTCTTTCACCTGTTGATGTTTGTGAAGTTAAAGAGCTGAACCTTTATTTATGCGGGTGAGATTCATCAAATTGAATTATTTCACCTACATACTAGACTAGGCAACGCCTGAAAATGTTATTTTTTCAATTTCTATACTTCTTCATGGACCAGGTAATTTATCAACAATATTTTGAGTTTGTCCAAATTTTTGTAGACAAGGACTGGATTCAACTCCCTGGGAGCTGTTCATATTAACATTTTACAACAGAGATGAAGAACATTCAAGAGAAGGTAATATAGTAGTCTAGGCATCTACAGGGCTTATGACCTGTCAATGGCTGGTTTAAGTGGCCTCTTTACACACTGTGTAACATTCACCATTCTGCCTATATTTGAACATCTATATTCCTTCAATTCTTTCACCTGTTGATGTTTGTGAAGTTAAAGAGCTGAAACCTTTATTTATGCGGGTGAGATTCATCAAATTGAATTATTTCACCTACATACTAGACTAGGCAACGCCTGAAAATGTTATTTTTCAATTTCTATACTTCTTCATGGACCAGGTAATTTATCAACAATATTTTGAGTTTGTCCAAATTTTTGTAGACAAGGACTGGATTCAACTCCCTGGGAGCTGTTCATATTAACATTTTACAACAGAGATGAAGAACATTCAAGAGAAGGTAATTTAGTAGTCCAGGCATCTACAGGCTTATGACCTGTCAATGGCCACTTTACACACTGTGTAACATTCACCATTCTGCCTATATTTAAACATCTATATTCCTTCAATTCTTTCATCTGTTGATGTTTGTGAAGTTAAAGAGCTGAAACCTTATTTATGCGGGTGAGATTCATCTAATTGAATTATTTCACCTACATACTAGACTAGGCAACGCCTGAAAATATTATTTTTTCAATTTCTATACTTCTTCATGGACCAGGTAATTTATCAACAATATTTGAGTTTGTCCAAATTTTTGTAGACATGGACTGGATTCAACTCCCTGGGGAGCTGTGGAGTTTGCTAAACAGTTCATTTTTGGAGTTTTTGGACGTATTTGGAATAATAAAAATCAAAACTAAACCGGGAAGTTTCATTGATAAGTTTATTTATAATTTTATCATAATCATTAATAAAACATGGTCAAAATGCGTCAAATACGCAGTGCGTGAACTGTGCACAGATTATGGGCGTCTCTAGCAAAAAGCGTTTTAATGTATCCAGCTAGCGATTCGATAGGAGTGGTTTTAATGAGACCCTTTCTGCTCGTTTCCCCTTGTTTCTGCTGACGGCCGCTCTCAGAACGGCCAGCTCGTCTTCGGCCAGCTTTTTGCGCTGAAAAATTAAACATTATCAAACTTTCAAAATCAGTAAAATTTCAGACCATCAGACTAAGCATTTATAGTCCTTAAAGTGCAGCTTGATTAAATTAACAGCTGTCAAACTAATGTCACCAGTGATGGGAAATCACTGATCACCGATCAAATCGATTTTATCAGTTCTTTTCATACAAACATGGACTCTGTTCCGAAAATTGATATAAAAACGCAAAAACAAGCATATTATAGTGACAATATTTTGAGTTTGTCCAAATTTTTGTAGGCAAGGACTGGATTCAACTCCCTGGGGAGTTGTTAAAAGAAGATTTGTTAATATATGCACACACTCACGAATGCTTGCATATCAATCTGCAAGACTGCAAATGCACAAAAATAGATCACGTATCAAAATATAAGTATTTAGGTATTATTATAGATTCCACTTTTAATTGGGAAGAACAGATAAAAACAGTTTGCAATAAGCTAAGAGTTTGCCTACATACCATA
>NW_028280374.1:0-17410 GCF_059751315.1 Micrasema longulum
TTTTCTGCATCTTATGGTGCATAGGGCACTGCATTGGTACACCAATCGCAGCGTATCTTGATCATTTTTTGTAACATGAAGGTAAGATGATCAGTGTATAAAACCAATATTTTGAGTGGTTATGTCCAAATTTTTGTAGACTTATACTGAAATTAGCCCTCTTAAGATTTCATGTCAGAAAATCAATAGAAGTCTATGAGGAAGTATCAAATAATGTGAAAGGTCGCCTACTTTATCTAGATACATGCGAACTCTGAAAATTCTGGTGATGTGGAAATCACAAACTGTACGCAGAATGGTGAATATTACACAGTGAGTAACTAAATCACTTTGATCAGCCAATAAGAAGCCATAAGCCCGGTAAATTTTAACATTCCCTTTCGTTGAGATACAATTTATCCAAATTTTATTCCTTTCGTCTCTGTTGCGATATTAGTCGCATTTTAACTAGAAAGGAAACTTAATAAATATCCATTTACTTCCATTATAAGTACTAGTAGCTTGTTTTAGGTATAGATTATTTAAAATCTGCTGCCATTTCAAACTACTTGATCTAGATAAATGAAAATAGCTTTTATTTCCTTGTTCCTCATTTCATTTACTTTAAAACTATTAGTAACTGTTTCCAAGTACATATTTTGTCAAATACTAGTGATTTTTTCAGATGCCATTTTGTTTTGCTAACTTCTACGTAAATAGTTCCAATTTTAAAACAAGTTGTATTTTTTAGTCACAAATTAAACGTAACGCGTTCAGGATTTTCGTTTTATACGCGCAGATCTTACTGTAAATATATTTTCCAAATTTAAACGACTTGTAATTTTTTTTTAATTTGACCACAGATTTCAATATTCAATATATCAAATCTTGCAAAAGATCTTGTCATATTTTACGACCCCATATAATATTTTTGTCGATAATTAATAATAAAAAATATTAATATTTCGAAATAAAGGTTAATTAATATCTTGGTACTTATTTTATCAGAATAATTCAAACTTATAATGAAATTGGTTTATTTACATTTTGTATCCGCCAAAAATACAAATTTAGGGTTGATTCAAGCATACAGCTATAAAAACTTAGCCGCCTAAATGTGTTAATGATATTCTGAAAAAGGCTTTTGTAGGAAATGAGAAAAGGCTTGATAATACGTTTGTTGTAATGTTTACCAAAGCGATCTTCCCCTTTCATCTCACTCCGGTATCCACCCCCAGTAAAATACCCCTTGAACCTTCTAGAAATCTCTTGTGATTATGTGGCCAGATTTAATCACAATTGTTTTGTTTTCCGGATAGCATTGCACTTTATAGAGGACAGTAATGTTATTTGATATTCCTATTTTAGATGCTCGCGTGTGTTAAATGCGAACTAACGCTGTGGGATAACCCCAAATTCAGTTTATTTCCCAATATTGTGAACGCTCAAATTTTATTATGAAAGATAGCAAATGTTCATGATTTCAAAACAACAAAATAAATGGTGAAATTACAAACAGTAATAAAAAAAAATTATGCTTGTCGATAAAAGATTTTTTAACATACTGGGTTACTTTTATGAAATATATTTCCCCATGCGTTAAAAATTATAAGTCCCATGAGCTAAGCGCTACAAAGCGTTTAAGGATATTTAACTTAACCTTAACGTAATTTTCACGAAAAAAAGAAACCATTCAAAATCTCAAAAAAACTATAATAATTCATAATTTTTTTTGTTATTTAAATTTTCATGATAAAAAATAAATTATATTTATTTTCTTCTTCATATTTTCATTTTAGCAAAGGGTTTTTTTTTATCGTCCTTACTTAATTGTTGCGACGAAGAGTTTGTAACTTTCATTACTATTTATGTATAATTCAAGTTTTTAATTCTAGATCTACATGTCGCTAGCCAAAAGTAACAGTAAGAAATCTCTGAAGAACGTATTTTGAGATAATCGGACTTTGATATGTGCAAAGGGTCTGACTGATTTAAATCGTTTAAAGTAGATTACGAGTACTATATTTTTACACTGAATAACTGTCTTAACGAAATATTTTATTAGTTGAAAATATTCAACGTTTTTTTCATTTTCTTAGCCACTAAAACACTGTGAGATGAAGATGGAATGGCATGGTTTAGCTCAAAGACTTATATGATTTTTGTGTTTGTGAATATTATATTGTGTACCATTATTCTATTTCCCTTGTTTGTCTTTGCTACGTAGTTTTATATTCTTTTTGTTCAGTTTCTTGTGCATATGTTTTTTTATATAACTGTTGTAATTGGCTTAGGCCGTATGTTAAATAAATTAATACATTTATTAAAATACCAGTATGTGTATCTCAAAATTGAAAATTTTGAGTTTATCTCACTGTTGGTTTGAGCTAGCGATATGTATTTGTTATGTATTTTATTAAATACTTTTGTTCGTACAAATATTTATTATTTTGTAACCTTAATGTTTGTACCCCTTCAGATGGCATATATATAATAAATGGAATATTCAAGTGAAAATGTTTTCTGTTATCGTGCAGTTTAAGCAAAAAAGATACAGTAAACAAATATTTAGATATGGTTACAAAGTAATTAAAAGTGTTTTTTTGAGACCATACGAACAATCGGTTTAATATGACACATGGGCCGTATTAACTTATTTTACTTATTCATTTACATATATTAGTTTAATGTACATTATTTGAGATATAAGTCCCAACTCCGTGGGACTAAAAGTCCTGTGTTGATATGGAACAAGCAATTAGATGATACAGACACATGAGTATATCACCACAAATATAGGATCAGAAACACAAAAAATAATTTTAAAAACATGAATATGGCACTTCAATAATGTAAACTTAAACATTCGTAAATTCATCAAAGAGTTTTCCACTCAAATCTCTCCGACTAAAGAAAATCCAGTCATGAACTCCTCGTTCGAAAATGGTTTTTGTCCTTGAGAGCTTGATACGCGCTTCCAAAATATTAAACACTCTCAGTGCAACAAATGAGAGATGTCTCTGAGCAAAAGTAAAACAAGTTTTGGGTATTACATCATCTGTGCTCTAAAAAAGCTATGTATTGTAATGAGAAGTTAAAATTGAACGTAGTTATGCAGAAAGCAGCCAACCATAGAAAAGTGAAACTGAGATAATAGTACGCTTGTAAAAACAGTAAACAATCAAATCTACACAACAGTTGGAATGTTTTTGACTTCGACAAATGATTAACAATTAAAACATTCTTTTTTTTACGTTTCAAAGAAGTATTTCATTACGTACTTGACCAGTTTCGGAAGTAGTTTTAAAGTACCGTAAGATTTTTCTAGAGCTGTGGGTGTTTTCAACAAATTGAGAAATGCCGTTTTTGTGATCAACTTTATTTTTAGAAGGTTAAAGTTAATCAATATCTCCATTTTTCAAAATTGTGGGTTGTGCTTTCTGCAAAGCTACGTTAAATATATCTTCAATTTTATACACAAAGTAAAATAGAAAAAAATAGAATATTTTGATAATTTTTTTTCTAAACATATTCTATTACAGATTACCGACGGAAATACCATGAATTTTTATAAAAATATACACATTTTCGTAAATAAATATCGATGTTACTTAATACCGTCTCGATATGTATAGATGATGATAGCGTTTGTAATCGTGGCCCTGGTAATGAAAAGGTACTATTGTGAATCTTATACATGCTGTGTACATTTACTCTTTTTATAAACTTTTGATATCCTAAAAAATACATGTTTCTTGTATTTTATCACGTTATGCCAAAAAACGTTTTCCAATATAATAAAAAACACTGAAAGCTCTACGCACCCGTAAACCGTTTCAAAAACCATGGGTCTTCCTATAAGTTTCACTAAACTTATGTGTTTTTGTCAAGAAACTTCAATTTCATAAACCCCGATTTAAATAATATTTAACTCTACTGCTCTCATTGCCAACGTCAAACTTCAATTCCATCAATTCCGATTTCGATAATATTGAACTCTATTGCTTTTATTGCCAACGTCAAATTTCTATTCCATAAACTCCGATTAAAATTAAATTTAACTCTACTGCTTTAATTACCAACTTCACACTTCAATTTCACTAACCTCGATTTCAATAATATTTAACTTTACTGCTTTCATTGCCAACTTCAAACTTCAATTCCATAAACCCCGATTTTAATAATATTTAACTCTACTACTTTCATTGCCAACTTCAAACTTCAATTCCATACACCCCGATTAAAATTAAATTCAACTCTACTGCATTACTTACCAACTTCACACTTCAATTTCACTAACCCCGATTTCAATAATATTTAACTCTACTGCTTTTATTGCAAACTTCAAACTTCAATTCCATAAAGCCCGATTAAAATTAAATTCAACTCTACTGCTTTCATTACCAACTTCACACTTCAATTTCATTAACCCCGATTTCAATTTAATTTAACTCTACTGCTTTCAATATAAACTTCAAACTTCAATTCCATACACCCCAATTTTAATTGAATTCAACTCAACTGCTTTCTTTGCCACTCTCACTGTAAGTTTACCATATTATACATGGAGATTTTGTTGAAAATTGACATTCTTCTAGACGACCTTATTACAATTATAAGAATGGTAGCAAAAGATGTATAAACTTGTATTCAAATAAATTACGAAAATCTGTTTTCACTTTTCAACATTAAGAGACATCAATTTAGATTACTAGCATCATTGATTTGAAAAACCACTAAAAACAATAAACAGACGAAAACCACATTTCAAACCAATATTTAACGTCAACCATGCCAGGGAACCTACCTACCTTGATGGAAGTTTAGGAGGCGAACGCGCCAGCGACGACATTAAGAAGTAGACGTAACTTCACTCAATTTCCTTTTGAGGTTTTATCCGAGAAAGGTCATTGAGTCGATAAAACTTAGTCATTTATTTTACAGAAACGCAGTCAACAATGGTTGAATTACATAAAAAAAGATAACGTTGAAAAAAAGACAAGCGAAGTTTATAAATAATAATCATAATAAGTTATGGTACACTTTTGAATGTGAATTAATTTCACCAATGTTTTGAGTATGTCCAAATGTTTGCTGACTGGCTGGGTTTTCTCCCTAGGGAGTTATTTAGATCTAACTTATGACATACTCAAGACATACTTAAGACATACTCAAAGACATTGTTGAATCAACTAACTGGTAAAAGAAGGATACAAATGGGAAATTTTTTTTCAGGCGTTGCCTAGTAGATGAATTGGTTTAGCCGGACGAATCTCACCCACACAATAAAGATTTCAGCTTATTACTTCACAAAAGTCAACAGATGGAAGAGAAGAGGAAATGTGTGCGTTCAAACAAAGGCATAATGGTGAATTTTACACAGTGTGTAAAGTGGCCACTTAAATCAAACAATGACAGGTCAAAAGCCCTGTAAATGCCTACACTTCCATATTCCCTTCTCAAAAATGTTTTTCCTCTCTGTTGCAAAAAAATTTGGTGTTTTTTTGAAAAAAAAATATTTGAAATTTTATTAATTTAGAAACCTTTATGGATACTTATCTTTGACAAAATGTTTTTGCATTTTTAAATTAATATTCCACTGCAAATGGTTATATTTTTAACATCCTTTGTCAAGGTTGTCTGAGTCTTTTGTTTAGTTTTGTCTGGTAGTTTATTGTATAAATTCAGTCCCTAGTTTATTAGTCTCGATTGTCCTTGTCTTGTTTTAGAAGGATACATATAATATTGTTCTGATATTTTCGTATTGTGTTCATGTTTACTACAATTTTTTTCAAGTTTTAGTTCTTTGTCTACAATTACATCAGTGGCTAATTTATGAATCAACTTTCAGGATTCTAGTTGAAAGAATTCGTTTGCATTTTATCGTTTAGTTTGTTTAAAGAGTTTTTTAGTTGCCTTTAGATAAGGGAAGTCGTATTCTAACTTTAATATTTATGACAAATTGTTTTATTCATCCATGATTATAGTATAATTTGACAAACATAACGATATTTTTTATTTGCGTGAACACAAAATGAACTTGGAAAATTATTGCATTCAATAAAAATAAAATTTCTGATAATTTTGGTTTCAAATTATTAATGGAACATCCTTACAATAATTTTAAAAAATTGTAAAGCCAAAGTCCATTACAAATTAACCAATTCAGTCCGCTTTCAAGCAAGACTAAAGACCGGCATAATACATTCATAAAACTGCTCAATAATTTTCCTCCGTTCTCATGCTACCATAAATAATTCTACCTCGTGCTGTGTTTAACAAAAGCCATGAAACTTTTCATCATTTTCATAGTTCAATGAGTCGATAAGAGTTTTCAAGTGACCACCTTGGAAGCACGAACCAGGGGTGATATATTATTTTGCTACCAGAAACTCGGCAATAAAGGCCAGGTACCTTTTGTTTAATAATATTAAATCAAACACAGCGCCGTTCAGGAGATTGCTATTTTGTTATGCGGGGAGAAGTAATAATTCTTTTTGTTTTACGAGACGATGCTCCATTCATTCAATAAATCTCTTAACAAGACTACAAATATTTCCTACTGAGAAGATTTAGTTTATAATTAAAACGTTTATTGTAAATTATTGTTATCATAATTATTCGGCTATCGCCGACTGCTGCCTGCTAGGAAATTCATTATTTTTGGTCTATGTTAATTACTTTTGTTTTTACGTATTAATGGTGAACTTTATTTATTTATTAACTGTACCTGGCAATGCTTTGTTAAAGCTAGATTTAAGAATGAATATATTATATTAAAGCCTGAGTTAACGCAATTGCATATTTGATATCAATTATTGTACTGGTAACCCTTCTAAAACACGACGTACAGATTTTTATAAAATGCCGTGTTATGTGAAACCGTGTTACATGAGACTCGTCATCAATAATTAATAATAAATTGACTTTTGTAGAGTAACTCCACAAAAGTCAACAGATGAAAGAGTTGAGGAAATGTGGATGTTTAAACATAGGCAGAAATGTAAATGTTACACGGTGTGTAAAGTGACCACTTAAAACAGCCAATGGCAGGTCATAAGCCCTGTAAATGCCTAGTCTTCCATACTGCTATCTGGTCTCCTGTTTATAAATTAAATAATAATAGAAACGAGCGTGTTCAAGAAAAATTCCTGAAAATACTAGAATGCCAATTTCATTTGCATTTTCTAAATTATATAGCTTCATGTGTATAGCTTAGAGTGGAATAAAAGAGAGATGGAAGGAATACTTTGAGGAAGTTTATGAATCGCACACTGGTAACTCGGGTGGTGCCGATGTATCGACATTATCCGAGGTGTATCTGAACGCAAATGATGAGGTAAGTCAGATTAGTATGAAAGAAATTATCAGCGTTGTCAAATGTATGCGGAATGGTAAAGCGCAAGGGTATGATTGTATTGCAGCAGAGTTTATTAAGTCGGGTGGCAAATTAATTCTCACATGGCTACATAAACTTTTTAACTTGTGTCTCAAGGAGGAAAAGACTCCACCTGATTGGAAGAGGGCAGTTGTTATGCCGTTATACAAGGGAAAGGGTTCTAAGGTGGAGTGTGGGAATTACAGAGCTATCAGTCTTCTGAGCGCTGTCGGCAAAATGTATGGAAGAATACTGATAGAAAGAGTAAGAAACGTAACCAAGGAGAAATTATGGGATGTACAGAGTGGATTTATGAATGGTAGAGGATGTATGGATCAAATATTTGCATTACGCAATATGACAGAAAAGTTTTTGGCGAAAAACCAGAAGCTTTTTTGCGCTTTTGTTGATTTGCAAAAAGCATTTGATCGAGTTGATAGGAAAAAATTATGGATGGTTCTATCGGAGTATGGAGTGAGTGACAACCTTGTCCGCGCTATTGCTTCCTTGTACAAAGATAGTGTAGCGTGTGTAAGGGTAAATGGGTCATTAACTTCCTGGTTTGACATCCCTAAAGGAGTCAAACAGGGATGTGTAATGTCACCGTGGTTATTCAACATATACATGGATAAATGTATGAAAGAATTGAAAAGTATGGATGTGGGAGCGAAAATGAGTAATCTAACTGTCAGTTGCCTTCTGTACGCCGATGACGCAGTCCTCCTAGCTGACAGCGAAGAGGAACTGCAATCCTTGGTTACAAAGGTTTACGAAGTGTGCAAGGAGAGTGATTTGCTAAAGAATGTGCAAAAGTCGAACGTCATGGTCTTTGAAAGAAATGTAACTATGACTGAATGTAAGATTGTAGTAAATGGAGATAGTTTGAAACAGGTCAAAGAATTTGTATATCTGGGTAGTATGTTTACTAGAGATGGAAATATGGACAAGGATATTGAAAGGAGGGTTAGTGCCGGTAACAGAGTTAATGGTGCCTTAAAGTCTGTCGTAGCAAATAAGTGTCTATCGCAAGAGGCTAAATTAGCAGTTCATAATGGAGTTCTGGTACCAACCCTAATGTATGGAAGCGAAGCATGGAGTTGGAAAAAAAGAGACGAAAGTAGACTGAATGCTGTTGAAATGCGATCCCTCAGGCGAATGTGCGGACAAACAATGTATGATAGGTGCCCTAATGTCGAAATTAGAGCAGAATGCAAGGCTGAGTTAAGCATTATCGACTAAATTAAAAAAGGTCTTTTGCGATGGTTCGGTCATGTGGAGCGAATGAATGATGAAAGAACGGCTAAAAAGATTTATGATGCGAATGTGTGTGGTTGTAGAAGTCGAGGAAGGCCGAGAAAGACATGGCATGATCAAGTACAACAAATTCTTGAAAGTGGTCATGTGAAAAGTTGGAATAATCGACGTGCGTGCATGAGAAGATGTATGAATGTGAAGGAAGCAAAGGAAGTGTGCTAGGACAGAGTGGTGTGGCGTTCTATCCTCTCTGCCTACCCCTCTGGGGAAATAGCGTGATGGTTAGTTAGTTAGTTATATAGCTTTATTAAAATTTCATAACCTTGATTCATTAGCACACAGAAGAGATATTTTTCATCAGATCCTACTTTACAAAATTGTAAATAATAAATTCGATTCCCCAGAACTCATTAATCTACTTGCTTACCGTGTCCCATCCAGGCCAACTAGACTCTCTGATATTTTCTATATTCGTAAAATTAAAATTAATCATCCGAAACATTCTACGATCCCTCGTATATGTGAAGCATTTAACAAAAATTTAAATAGTCTTGATATATTTAACACTCCATACAATATGTACAGAAGAGAACTAGTAGGCTAAGAGAACTAGATTCAGAACAACAGAGAATAGACGTTTTGTCTCTTTTCTTGCTCTTCATTCATAATTCATTTAATCATTAAATCAAATGCAATTTTCCACTCTTACATTCCTTTAATCATCCTTAACTACTCCTTGTCAATTTCCTCCTTTCCCTTCCCACTATCTCCTTGTTTTGTCCATATTTATCTTGTTTTAATATAAGGTATATTTATTTTTCAAATAGTTTGAACTTTAAGCCGTCGTCGCTTTATTACAGTATTATTTAGTAAATACATATAATTGGATGGCCGACCTCTACTATGTTTACATTTTATTTAGTTTTTTAAAATATCAATTTAACCTGTACATCTGTTTGTATTCGAAATAAATTAAATAAAATGAAATATTCCCTTCTCAAAAATGTTTTCCCTCTTTGTTGCAACAAATTAAGATCTAAATAACAACAATCAAAGGAGGAAATCCAGCCAGTCTGCATACATTTTGACATACTCAAAACATTGTTGAATACATAGTTTACCCAGAAGATAGCTTCTGTAATAGTGTACCCAAAACGTCGGAACAAATTCAACGTACACGGGCTCACCAAAAAAAGCAATAAATCAAAATTTGCATGCCTATTTAAGACGTTTGGTAGTTTGGAATTTCAGAAAATCTGTTATTTCTAACGTTTTAACTGAATTATTAATCCGATCCGATATGTTCTATGCGGTAATTTTAGAAAACAAAAATCAGTATATGCCTTATTACGGTTTACTAAATATATTGTTTTTAAGCTCAATGATCAAAAATGCGCATCAAGTTTGGGCAAAGAATGATTTTAAACTCTGATCTCTGTGAGTCCGTGGCACTCCCCAGTAACACATTTTAAGGTTTTCAGTTTTCATGAATTTTAAGTTAGTTGTTGAGTTCATAACAAAATATTTTCAAAGGACAATTTTAAATAAATTAAAGTTTAAGAATGACGCCTTCACTTTGGTTTCCTGAAGATGTCACTCTGGAAAAGAATATCTGGTAAGTTCCTGTATAATGTTTCCAGAAGTTATGTGACTGGAAGTCTAGGAAAACTTAAACAAAATTTTATGTCTTCAATGGAATATTTTTCAACTTTTACAAATGTGTTACGCTTTACGGTTATCTATATTTATACCTGACCATAACCATGCAGGAAACTTTTTTACGTCATGCAAAAATATGTCCAAACTTTAAAGCATATAATTAATCCTTGCCTTCGAAAAAAAGTTTCTAAAAATTCCATATTTCGTTTCGTCAGTTTAAACAGATTGGGGAAAGTAGGATGGTTCTTTGTCTCCCTGCAAAGTTTGATATTAAATCTACTGCAGTTACTACAATAACGGATTTTAAAAGAAAAAAAATACCTCACAGAACTTAAAACTTTAATTCGCACCGTCTTTCAAAGAATGAAATTGAATTAAATTTTTCCGTTATTATTTACCCGCGGGCAAAAAAGGAAAACCTATTTTCAGGCGCATTTTTAATAACAGATGTTAGATCGAGTTATAATACTCACCCTCTCATGGGCGGCTAATTTCTCGTTATTTCCAACAGCCGTAGGACTTTAGCGGTTAGTTAGAAATGAAGTTTTCCAATCAATGCTACTGTCATTAGGCGGATTGTATGGAGGCTGGCAACTTTTTGTCACGTCTTTGTGTTTGAAACGAACTTTACTAGGAATTGGGGAGCACATTTAATTGGCGGTGCCGTTAACCTGATCTTGTAATCTCTGGGAAATCAGAAAAGTCTCTGTTCTACGTGATCCCCATAAAAGAGATTTATTTAAAATATCACCCTTATAATATGAATCTAGTTGTTTTTCTGAGATGAGTCAGTTTTAAAATGATCCAAACTAATAAGAATTTGATTTGACCGATAATGGGCCAGTAAAATTTTAAAACGTACGTAATTAAAAAAAAACTCCTTTTTATACATTTATGAAATGCGGAAAAGTGTATTTTTCCTCTATTTCATAAATATTTATTGTAAAAACCACTTTAATTTTTAGTTATACGTCGACCGGTTTTAAGGTTACTACCTCAGCACTAGTATTGAAAAAAGAGGTATTTAATAAAATAGAAACAAATGCAAGTGTAAAATGTTAAATCATAAATTTAAAAATAATTTTGACGTTTTAAAAAAAAAAATTTTTTCATCGTTTTCTTTAAAAAGTTATCAATTCTTGATCTCTGCTACTTAGTTAACCCTTCGTTCCCTGACGTAACCATTTTGTCCTGGTGTAAAACAACTCATATGTCTCTTGCATCAGAATGTATTTGATGTAACTTGTCACTGTCAGTACACATTTTGAAAATTTAAAATAGTTGCAATGACTCCTCGGGATCTGTTTGTCGTAGGGCTGTCACCTTTTCGGTTTTGTAAAACTGCAATTCCTTTACAAACGCCAATATTATATGTATGATGAAAAGTAAGATATTTAAAAAAAATGTGGTTTGATTTTAATGCCGTTTTTAATTTATTTTTGAAAATATGTCGCTTTGAAATTAAAACTTTTTTATGTATTACAATTCGCAAACAAATTTTTACCACTATTTTTTTTAATTTTTTGTATTGAGTTTATAGAAAAACCCTAAAAAACCTTAATTGTTTTCAAGCTATTCTTCTTTTACATTTTTTTTCAGCACCTAATGGTGAATAGGGCACTGTATTGATACACCAATTGCAGCGTATCTTGATCATTTTTGTTACATGAAGGAAAGATAATGAATTTTACGCTTCAGGTGCCATTCCAGGGACTATAAATTATTCTAGTGTTCCAACACCGTTTTAAATAAATATTTCACATCAATCATGTCGGAAATCGAACCCAATACCTTTTGCAATACATATCTTTTATGTGACCTATAACCGTTTTCAATTTATAAATAACGTAATTCAAAAAGACAAAGTTAAAAATCTCCACCAAATCCATTGAGATATATTATAAAAAGATAACACTCCATACAAATGCAAGCTTAAAAGTCGTCCCCAAAGGAAAAAGAATGACCAGCAGAGGGAGCAAGTGTCACACGTCATATCACGTCGACTTTAGCAAGCAAAACACGTAGAACAGTAAAAAGCACTGACGGTTTACATCAGTCTATTGTAAGTTTGATTCAGTATGTTGCTCCCTTCCACATACGTGTCACCTTTGTTTATCGTTTCACTACACGCCCGACTAACTGAGCAGGACCAAAACAGGAGATAGCTTACGACTGGTCACATATTAATAACATATTTTTAAAATTAATAAGAGATAAAAATATTATTTACCGGTGAAAGGTTAGACCGTCACCTTTTATATCGTTTCCAGATCGATTTGTGCAGCATCTTAGCGTACATATAGGCATTTTAGTAATTGCGAGGAGAAAATAACCGGGGACTGTTCGCAACAGACTAAGCTCCGTTCCATCAAACATATGCCAACTGACCGCAGGTTGAGGGACCATATTTTGAACGCTCATGCTTACTCTATTAATATGCTTTAATGACGAAATCTATGTTCAGGGATCAAAGTGTTAACGCGTACGACGCAACGCGGAGCCTACATAAGATAGACTTTAATTTTATTTTAATTTTACTATTATCATTTCGTATAAAGAGAACTCCAACTGCAGCGTATCTAGATCATTGTTGCGAGGTGGAATACAAGATGATGGGACTATTACTCTTTATGTACCAGTCTGTTAGGTACTAAAGATACATTTTTTCATAAAAGCAACATAAAATAAGACGACAAATTTCCCAATCCTACCCCCATTCTTCCTAATTTTAATAGTCGTTGTTCTACCGTCTTGTGAGCAAGTCAGATATTGTCGCAAGTGCTACTCTGATAAGTTTTTATCATCATATCTGCATCTGCATAGTTGTAGACTGAGTGTAAATTGATGTTCCATATACTGCCTAAAAGATTCATCAACATCTACATGATACCGGTATCTGTGCAGTAGTGAATTAAAAAGTGCTCCACTAAAAGAGAAGTGAGCAAAAGAGGTAAAAAGTAACTAAAATATATATATCCAGCCCACTCCATTCTTCATATCTATTTTATCGGTGTGAAAAATCTAAAAGATAAAAGAAGAATGATTACACATTTTAGTGTACACAGAATCACCCTCAAAACTAAGCAGGTCTACTACACGGGGAATCAAACCCGAGACCGCTTAATTGGTAGGCAAATGCACCAAGTACTACACAATAGGGCGGACTTATTTTCACATGATTTGCCTTTTCAGAATTGTCTGAAAAAAGCCAATACTGGTACAGTTCAAAATATTATTACGAGTAAAGAAATTCTATTGAGTAAATATTTATGAGTGATTTTTTGTATACTGTATATTGAATTAAATATATGATCATTGCTCAGATTCGAAATAGAAAAGAAACTATGTAAATCTACGGAATATTTTATAGTTGACGATATCTATAAATCCAAGGAGCGGTGGATTATGGTTGTCAGGAGAATGATGAGATTCCTGAACCCTCGATTTGGGAGCGTATTACGCCAACTGAAAAAAACTCTTATCTTATGGAAAACGAAATCCCACTAAGCTGTAAAAATTGCTGTCATTCTACTGGTGAGCCTAGTAATGAAGCGCTTTCTCGAAGTGACTGCCAATCATTAATCTACAAACATACACAGCTCAGTGGACATGAATTTCTAGAATGATTTTATTTAACTAAACTGTGATGTTCTGAAAAAATTATTACCACAGGCACCAGTATGCCGATTGCTAGTGCATCCTTATTTTAAAAAATGCAACGTTATCGTCGCACTAGAGAAATGCGCTTGTAATAATTTAAATAAATAAAAAATAATAATGAGAAGCGGTAAAAAAATTTAAAAAGCAGAAACAATAAAAAAAAACTGTTACTTGGTGAAAAAATTGTAAAAAAAAATCCTTTTTCTTTTCAGAAACAGCTGTAACAGTCTTATAAAAAGATTAAATCTTCAATGTTTAGAAAAATTAGTGTAAATATCAAGTAAGTAGTAAACGCGCCAACCATTATTCGGAGAAGTGAACTTATTACATCAAGTAAAGATTATTCCCTATCTCGATGTAGTGGTTAACGCATTCGTCAATCATTCTTGAGATCCTGAGTTCAATTTTTATAGGGTGTACTTGAAATATTGATTTTGAAGGTTGTTTGAACTGCAACATTTTATTATATCTAGACTAACACTTAAAGCGTGAGACTGATCTTTTTTTTATATGGGAGTTGCATTTATTATTTATCTTGCTTATAATTTATAATTCATAAAATTGGATGTATCTGCTTTTATTTTATAAGTCAATCAGAAAGGATATTCTATAGTGGGCCAACAAAGAACTTCTCTAGAATTTTCTCTATTAAACTGGAAACCACATAAAACTCTTTAGAAGAAGTTGGCCTGTTGACAGTCATCGATAGACCTTCTGTTGCCTGGAAGGGCGTTTGAAATTTTGAGTCCTACTTTGGTTTATTTTATCAATGTCCTGATTGATCATCTAATTTACATGTGACAGATGTTCAAAATGCAATGCGTTTGATTTACCAATGCATTGCGTTATGCACCACAGAGTGAAGAGAGAGGATAATGATGATAATTATATTTATATAAAATAAATAATCAATAAATGTCCTACTACCTTTTCACAGGATTCATTATTAAAAGAAGCCAAAGTCTCAGTTCATTTCCGTCCAGATCGACCACCTCACTTAGTTCCAGCATGTAGTTCAAGTGCAGTCTCTTCAACCCATCATCGCCGCTACGCTCGTGCTACACAACCAAGTGCTGTTTCTTATTTGACATGTAATAAATACGCACTAAACAGCAACCTCGTGTCTTCTCTGTCAATCTCTAACTGGGGTAGGAACTCCAATTAACTCTCAAAAACCTAAATCCTACAAAAGTAAACCAAATTATTGAGCATACTGTTTACCATATTGATAAACATTATGTTTTATATATATTTTTTAATTATTATGTTACTGATCCTATATAATATTTGTGGTGATATATTTGTGAGTTTTTGTTAACTAATTATTCACTCCAACATTATGCAGGACTTATAAGTGTGGAGTTCATAGTCCACGATCGATGACATACACCCGTGCTAAATAATTTTACCCAAAATAAAGTTTAGTGACTCCAAGAATAAACTCAGCGTTTTTTATTGAGTTCAATACATTATATTCTGCAAAACACAAGGACAATGTCCTGCAGTATTGTTACATCGTTCCTACTAGGGAGACACAAAGGACAAAGGTACGCGGTCTATAAAGAGACCACAGGGCGTGGTAACGCCCAGTCAGCACCAGTCAGCCCAGCCAGTCCGAAGACTCAGCTCAACGCAGTCACTTGGTTCCAGCATGTAGTGTAAGTGCAGCCAGTTCAACTAATTCCTCATTGCCGTAACACTCGCGCGACACGATTCATAATTTATTCGCCATGTAATAAATATGCCAGTCCATCTATATAGGATTCTACCCCGGATTCTCTTACCTTCAAATCGGCCAGACATTATTGCTTTTTCTAGATTGTCTGGCTCACGTCTAGCAATATGTCCAAAGAAAGACAGTATCCTTCTCAAAGACAAGTTGTAATAAGGAGCTCTTCCAGTATCGATGCATTCGTATTTCTGGCTGTCCAAGGCACACGCAGCAGCCTTCTCCCACACCACATCTTGAATAACTTTATCAAATATAAGTAAATAAATAAACGAAAAAAAAATTATAATCGCAAGTGCCCTGATTCAACATGGATTTATTAGTGAGTCCGGGCAAGTTCACGGGCATGGAAAATGTTTTTGAAAAATAAAAATAATAAAAATCTAAAGAAATACTAGATAGTACTGAAATCAGTTGCTTACTAAAGCTGCTTATGAATTATCTAGGCAAATGAGATAAAGTATAGATCTTAATAAATAATTCTACATGCCAGATTTTGGTGTCTTCTCTACATTCTCCTGCTTGTGTAAATCATGTTATTTTATTGTTCTACGTACCTATGTACATAAAGTTTAGTTATAGGGTAGCGCAGTTGATCCTTGTAGTTGTAAAGTTAACTATCCCAAGGAAAATTAGGGGCTGAATTGAAACACGAGAAAGGGATGAATATTTAAGTGAAGGTATTCTTGAGAAATTAGGATCATCTGGAAATACATTAAGAAACATTATTATTTTAGTATAGATCTGGAGTACTATAAATAAATTATTTTCCACTGATTTTAGGAACCTCGACGGTCAATAAAACTTAAACGTATTTTAAGAATTTCTAACTTATTATTATTTAATTTATTAAAGGACAGTTGCAACAAAAAAAATAGTTAAATAATCTTAATTTGTTTCAACAGAGAGGGAAATTTTTTTTAGAAGGGAGCATGGAAGTTTTTGCATTTACAGGGCTTATAACCGGTCATTGCCTTGTTTAAGTAGCCTCTTTTCACAGTCGGTAACATTCACTATTCTGCCTCTGTTTAAACATCAACATTTCCCTAACTCTTACACTTGTTGACTTTTGTGAAGTAAAAGACCTGAAAATTTTATCGTGTGGGTGAGATTCATCCGGCTGAACCACAGATATATTAAATACCGGCTGAACCAATTCACCTAGTAGGCAAGACGCCTAAAAACGATTTTCCAATTTTTATACTTCTTCTTATACCAGGGCCGCGATTATAATGTTATACATCAACTATGACGGTAAAGTTGAAGATAAATTCTCTCGAGTGATAGCGAAGATACACTACCGACTCCACACATTCAAGTTTTCGGTAGGTGCATCGATATGTAACAAGGGGAAGCGTACGTTACGGTACACATATCTACGCACTAAAGTAACATAGTTTCATTATGATGTCATAGTTGAATATAAATTCTCCCGAGTAATTACGGAGATACACTACCGATCCACCCCCCACTATAAAATTTTGAAGTTAGCACATCAGTTTGTACCGACGGGTCCAGCACCCCTTGATATGCATATCTACGAATTTAAAGTTTCAAAAATTTCGTTTCAATGAGAAACTTTTTCTTTGATTACGATTTATTCAAATTTTTAATCGTTCCAAAGTTGCCACTTTTTTTCTTAAAAGCCTATTAAACATATGAGAGGGAAATTAATAAATTATGAAGTCGAATTGAATTCTGACATATTTGTCTGATTTGAAAACGAACGCCTAAATGCACAGATAATGTGA